>NC_037303.2:4054582-4361282 GCF_000002775.5 Populus trichocarpa
TCCTCACGGACAGAAAAAGATTGCAGTCAGTTTGATAATGATCGAGTGACATTGCTTCTTCGGCCCGAACCAAGGAGTCCCTTAGATATGATGCAAAATGGATCTTGTTCTATCCTTGATCAAAGATTTCTCTATGAAAAATATGAATCGGAGTTTGAAGAAGGGGAAGTAGAAGGAATCCTCGACCCGCAACAGATAGAGGAGGATTTATTCAATCACATAGTTTGGGCTCCTAGAATATGGAGCCCTTGGGGCTTTCTATTTGATTGTATCGAAAGGCCCAATTCATTGGGATTTCCCTATTGGGCCAGGTCATTTCGGGGTAAGCGGATCATTTATGATGAAGAGGATGAGCTTCAAGAGAATGATTCGGAGTTGTTGCAGAGTGGAACCATGCAGTACCAGATACGAGATAGATCTTCCAAAGAACAAGGTGTTTTTCGAATAAGCCAATTCATTTGGGACCCTGCAAATCCACTCTTTTTCCTATTCAAAGACCAGCCCCTTTGTCTCTGTGTTTTCACATCGAGAATTCTTTGTAGATGAAGAGATGTCAAAGGGGCTTCTTACTTCCCAAACAAATCCTCCTACATTTATATATAAACGCTGGTTTATCAAGAATACGTAAGAAAAGCACTTCGAATTGTTGATTCATCGCCAGAGATGGCTTAGAACCAAGAGTTCATTATCTAATGGATTTTTCCGTTCTAATACTCTATCCGAGAGTTATCAGTATTTATCAAATCTATTCCTAACTAACGGAAGGCTATTGGATCAAATGACAAAGGCATTGTTGAGAAAAATATGGCTTTTCCCGGATGAAATGAAAATTGGATTCATGTAATAGGAGAAAGGTTTCCCATTCCTTAGCCTGAAAGATATGTGGCCATGAAATAGGGATTAAGTGGAACAGAATTGACTGGGTGGTAGAGTCGTGGAAACACCTTCTTCTTCCATATTTTGGACACGGAACAATATGTTACTGCTGAAACATGGAAGAATTGAAATCTTAGATCAAAACACTATGTATGGATGGTATGAACTGCCTAAACAAGAATTCTTGAACAGCGAGCAACCAGAGCGATTCCTCACTACATCAAAAAATTTCCATTAATGAAAGATGTAAATCCATTGGAAAAATCAAAAATACGTATGTCGGATGAAATGGTGGTTGTTGCTATCTGCTCCAATAACGAATCGTTGGTTTAACTGAATAACTAAATGAATAACTAAATAAAATAGATAGAACCTTCTCTTCGTCTCAGGTCGATGGATCTTCTCAATTGGAAGATCCCCTATATGGATAATATACATATTCCAGTTGACCGGGCCTAATTCTAATTCTTTTGTTCCGAAGCAAAGATATCCACGGGGCGGTTCGTCCTATTCAGATATTCACGACCAAGAAGTACTGGATTCTCTTTCGGATAGGCTCTGAAAGGAGAAAGAGAAGGAAGGCTGGAATGCCAACAAACGCCTATTATTGAATTCACCCGACCCGATAGTACCCATTTTATTTTGGGAACATAACATCCAGTGCCAAAGTCACTGAATGGGTAAGTCGCCAATCCCTAAAACGGACTATGTACTGTACTTTATCTGTTGGGTTACGGGCGGGCATTTTCCAGAGGTTTCTATTGTATCAATCTACCTTTGTGTAATTCCTGTTGAAGACATAGACTCGGGGGTGGTTCCAGGGCGGACGATTTCAAAGCAGACTCCCCATTCATTATTCATTAGATAGAGAAGATCACCAAGATTTCGTGATCCGCGACCGAACTTATTCCAATTCAATAAGAGATCTTGGATCGAATCGGTATATCAATATCGATTCGATCCGAGATCTCTTATTGAATTGCTCATTCAATGAGCATTCTCAATATTATGTCTTGAAGAGGACTCGAACCTCCACGCTCTTTAGCACGAGATTTTGAGTCTCGCGTGTCTACCATTTCACCACCAAGGCATCTTGAAA
This sequence comes from Populus trichocarpa, assembly GCF_000002775.5. Lineage (NCBI taxonomy): Eukaryota > Viridiplantae > Streptophyta > Magnoliopsida > Malpighiales > Salicaceae > Populus > Populus trichocarpa. The sequence continues at coordinate 4,056,558 of NC_037303.2, forward strand.
GTGAATCGTATTCCATGAATATGATATCTATCTAGTGTAATGTATGGAATATATGACAAAGGTGGAGTGTTGGAGTATTTCTATTGATCGGTCATGTCAGACATCCAATTGCTTTTTGAATTATCCGGAAGATGCCTTATCTATATTATATCAAAAAAATGGACAATCAAACCTATTTCTCGATTCAATATAAGCCAAAAGGGGTGAATAGAATAGGGAATAGGGTCCCAAATAAGGAGAGATATTTATGTAAAAAACAGGTCCGATTACGCCTGTTCCTAATCCTAAATGGAATGTAGCGACGGGGGGATCCATATGTAAACATAGTCTTTATTTAGATACGCTCGAATGACCTTTTCTCATAATGAGAATGTATATAAGCCTATTCCGGTCTGGTCCGGTATGAAATGAACTTATAATCATGGAATCGACTCGATTATAGATTATAAGTTCATAACCCTAGCCCATTCCCATTTTGGGCGGAACAGATCTATAAATTCTTTGATTCCAGTTAGTAAGAGGGATCTTGAACTAAGAAATAGATTCTAGAAGCTAAAAAAGGATATCTTGAGCAATTTCAATAATCGGGCTCATTGATATTCCCGGTATAGTAGATGCTATCACACATACAATCATACTCAATTTGATGGAATTGTTTGATCTTAAAGGGGATCCTCTATAATTTCGCACGTGAGGGGTTATTTCTTGGTTTTGTCCAGTCATTAATAACTTGATTATTTTTAGATAATAGTAGATAGAAAGAACGCTCGTATACTAATTCCTCATCCCCCAATCAATCCTTCCCGTTGGGTTATTGTCCCAATAAAAATAAAACAAAATAAATAATTGTAGGAGTAAAATCTTGATAGAATTCGAAAAAGCAAGCAGCAAGTACAAGACAATAAAAAAAAATACGTATTTTTTTATAGGATTAGATTAAACAAATCAAATATAGGATTAAACAAAAGGATTCGCAAATAAAAGTGTTAATGCTACAACCAGTCCATAAATTGTTAAAGCTTCCATAAAAGCCAGACTAAGCAATAAAGTACCTCGTATTTTCCCCTCTGCCTCGGGTTGTCTCGCGATACCTTCTACAGCTTGGCCCGCAGCAGTACCTTGACCAACCCTAGGTCCAATAGAAGCAAGCCCAACGGCCAACCCAGCAGCAATAACGGAAGCGGCAGAAATCAATGGATTCATGATAAGTTCCTCGCACAAAAAAAAAAAGAAATGGTTAATGATACAATCAACCAATAAATTATGACTTAATTATTCCATCGATAAGATTTTCATCTAGTCAAAGTAACGCAACTAAGAGCTCCCAATTGAAGTAGTAATATTATTGAATCATCAGAACTACTTCGATATCTATTTTATAGTTCCTATCCACAGAGTTTTTGTGAATTCATAGAATTCATACAACTTTTTGTTTTTCCATTTCTTTCTTTGTTCCAAACCATTCTTTGAATTCGAACTCTTCGTTCTTTTTCTTGATTGAATTCCTTTATTCAATATTGAATTGAATTCACAGTTACAAATGAAACAGAAGGACTTTTATTGGAATCCCTACCCCAATTCTCAGTAATAGGAGGGCGGATTAGATATATCTTTTAGCTCATATATAACTAGCCTACTATTACATATACATGTCTTTCTTCCATAACGTAAACCAACTATTTGTATCTTGGATTCAGTCGTATTTTAAAAACATTTTTCGAAACATCTATAAAGGAAAGTTGGCTTATAGCGATTATATATATTACATATACCTAGTTTGATCCCACTCTTCTAACGAAACCATTTTCTCTTGAATCTCATTTTTTGTAAACCCTTATCTTCCTTTTATTTAATTTAGAATTATTTAATTTAGAATTTAGCATTATCCCACATGGATACAATCAATCTAAATGGGCGAATTTCTTAGTCTAAATCATTGCATAGAAATATAAGTCTTTGGTTGATCTAAGTTCATGTAATTTATTCTTTATTAATATTTTCTTTTGGTCAATCTTTGAATTGAATAAAACCGACTGAAATGGGAATCGCTCTATAGAACCTAATTTTTTTTTTTACAATTCCCTAATATCGTAATCGTTTTTACTATTCTTCTAGATCTTATAGATAGATAGATCTTATAGACTTTTTTGTCTATTTATGTGTATATATATGTTCACGAAGAAGATTATCTCGAGCAAGGCATAGATTACCTTGCACTAAGCTAAAAAAGACTATTTCGAAACTTAGTCAATGGTGTCCCTCCAAGGATTCACCTATATAAGCCGCAGCTAAAGTTGCAAAAATAAGAGCTTGAATACCACTTGTAAATAATCCAAGGAAAATGACAGGTATAGGAACCATTGAAGGTACTAAAGAAACAAGAACAACAATTACTAATTCATCCGCTAATATATTTCCAAAAAGTCGAAAGCTAAGTGATAAAGGTTTTGTGAAATCTTCTAAAATGTTAATGGGTAAAAGGATTGGAGTTGGTTGTATGTATTTACCGAAATAACCTAATCCTTTTTTGCTAAGGCCCGCATAAAAATATGCTATTGACGTAAGTAAAGCTAAAGCAACGGTAGTATTTATATCATTCGTGGGTGCGGCTAACTCCCCATGAGGTAACTCTACAATTTTCCAAGGTAAAAGCGCCCCTGACCAATTAGAAACAAAAATAAATAGAAACAAAGTTCCAATAAAGGGAACCCATGGACCATATTCCTCTCCAATCTGGGTTTTGCTCACATCTCGAATAAATTCAAGGATATATTCGAAGAAATTCTGACCATCAGTAGGAATGGTTTGTGGATTCCGAACAGTTACAATGGCTGAACCTAATAAGATAACAATTACAACCCAAGAAGTAATAAGTACTTGGGCATGGACTTGGAAACCGCCTATTTTCCAATAGAAATGCTGGCCTACTTCCACACCAGATATTTCATATAACCCTTTTAATGTGTTAATGGAATATGAAAGAAAGAAAACTTTACAAGAAATTATTTTGATTCAACCGTCTTTTTTTCGACTTGCTCACTTGAATTGTATATTTTAGATACCAACTAATCACATAATATCCCCAGTTTTTTATCTCTTTTATGAGATTCAGAAATAGTAATGGATTCCGTCAATCTATGGAATTCAAAAAAGAATTTATTTATCTTATTATTAATCAGGGATTTCGTATATAGCTAGAACGCCCTTCACAAATTGCAAATACTAATTTGTTAAGAATTAATTGGATTGAAGCTATAGCGTCATCATTCACTGGAATCGAAATATCTGTGAGATCCGGGTCACAGTTTGTATCAATTAAACAAATTGTTGGAATTCCCAAAGTGATACATTCTTGAAGAGCCATATATTCTTCTTGCTGATCAACGATTATTACAATATCGGGTAACCCTGTCATATATTTAATCCCGCCCAAATATGTTTGCAAGTGAAATAACTGTCTCTTTAATCGAGCCGCATCCCCTTTCGGAAGGCGGTGGATTCCCCCTGTCTTTTGTTCCATTCTCAAGTCCCTGAACTTTTGAAGTCTCATTTCTGTAGTGGACCAATTCGTTAAAAGGCCGCCTAGCCATTTTTTATTAACATAATGACACCGAGCTCTTATTGCAGCCCGCGCTATTGGATCAGCTGCTTTATTTTTGGTACCAACAATTAAGAATTGTTTTCTCCTACTTGCTGCATCAAAAACCAAATCACACGCTTCTGATAAAAAACGAGCAGTTCTAGTAAGATTTGTAATATGAATACCCTTACGCTTTGCAGAGATATAAGGTGCCATTTTCGGATTCCATTTTCTAGTAGCATGACCAAAATGAACTCCTGTATTTCCAACATCTCTTTCAAATTAATGTTCCAATACAATAAGAATTATGCTTTTGCTAATTCGAATTGAAGCTTTAATATCATTCACTTCAATTCTTTAATATTTCTTCATTTTGTGGTCACTTGCCAGTACTATAAATCACTATCGAACATGAGAGCTTTGTGATCAGATGCAGACCAAAGTCCCTTTGGAGTGTTAAAATTGTTGATCTAAGCTACCTCTTCCGTTATCCTCTTAAATCTTCTTCCTCTTAAATATTACACGCATAAATAGATATGGAGGAGATTCGCCGGGCTGCTGGAGCTTATTATGAGAATCTGCCCGATGAGGAGAAGAGAAATGCCAGATTTTCTTTCAATGAAATGGACAAAAACAAAGACGGGAAAATTAACCTAGATGAATACGTGGAGTATCTCAAGAAAGATAACAACACGGTTCTTCCAAGCTTGTTTACAGCGCTGGACAAGGACGGCAATGGAACCTTGGATTTTGATGAAGCAATCGTCTTGTACTACACCATGCAGAGTGGAAGGGCTATAATTTGCCAGTCTTGTAAGACGTTCTTGGCAGGAGCATACTTCACTTGCTCTCAGTGTTTCTTCAATGATGATGATTCAGTTAGCACCTTTGATGTTTGTTGTGATTGTTATGGTGGTAAAAAGTTCAGACACAACGATGGGCACATCTTCTGCGATAACTATACTTTACTACGTCAAAGCAGGAGCCCGATACAAGCGGCCCCCATAAAGGTAATTAATTTTAGAAACTAAAACAGTATAATTATTTCTTTACTATTTATTACTATATATTTGCCAAAATTCACTGATAACTCATTGTTCATGGAGCATTACGTATGGAGTTTCCTTCAAGATTCTGAATTTGGATCTAGTTAGGATCTTTTGAGCTAAACGCTATGCATGGCATGGCTTTTGAGATAGGAGAGCTATTGATTACTACTGAATCAAAGGTTAATCAATGATTTCTTTTCTCTTGTAGTATAGAGCTTTACAAGCTCGCTATGTTTTTTATTATTATTATATTTCTTCTCTGCTTTACATTTGAATTCCCATTCTTCGTATTGATTGAAGTTCTTTAATCTGGATGAAGAGATTAATTATATTTTCAGGACTGGCTTCAAATAAACTAGTGGAATCCTCATATTTTCATTAATACAAATATTCTCTCCATCTAATTGATAAATAAATACTATATTAAGTATAAAAATGTGTTTGCTTATAAAAATATGAACTCAGCCTCTAATATGTTTGCGTATTATCTTTTATTTCAGAAGCGAACCAAGGTGCTTAACATCCTTAAAAGGGGAATGCAAGTTGCAGGCATAACTAGTAGTGATCTTCAACCCTCTAATATTGGAGGCATAATAACTGGTGACGATGAGGTAAGAGGAAATGGCTGTAGCATTATGTGAAAGAAACCAATGATGCATTTTATCACCAGCCAAATGCATCCAATCGTACAATAAATATTGCCGATGAGGTAGGAGGAAATGACTGAAAATTTACTGGAAACTCTTCAAGTGGGCTCAGATCCGGTAGAGAATAAACTCAAGTTACTTTATATTGCTGTATCTTGTTTGTGGCAATAATTGTATTCTCATGCATTCGATCTCCATAGTCTCATGTGTACTTTTGGAGGGCATTGAGAACTTGTTTAATCTTAAGCTGCTTTTGTGTAAAAAATCATGTGGTTAATGAAGCTTTTCTAGTAAAATCACTGAGCACCATCACAACTGATTTCATTGCAAGCAAGATTAACTCATATACACATGGCTACTGGATGAAGCCAGACATTATTGTGGTATATTTTAAAATTATGTTTGACTTGAAAAAATATTAAATTTATATTTATTTTATGTTTTTTAATCATTTTTATTTTTTGATGTTAAAAAAGATTTTAAAAAATCATTCTAATATATTATAATTATTTTTTAAAATCACCTTATATCACAATATTAAACACTCATTTTTGCCACAAGAGAATACAATCTCTTTAACAGTAACAAAATATTAATTTTATACAACGAAATTTAATTGAAAATTGAAGGAACACCTAAGCAACTATATATTAATTTTATACAACGAAATTTAATGCTTGTGTGGGTTAATGACCATGGTTTTAAAAGATGAGTTCCTCTAGGCATAGGCGAGAGGCTGGATCCAGTCCATGATTCATGAATTAAGCGAGTTGACCCAGGAGTGAACCGATCAAAAGTAAAACAATGATGAGTTCCTCTAGGCATAGCACCCCTATTTTTTCATTATGTCGTTTGAATTCCTACTTTTCTACTAACAAATAATGAATAATAGTTATATAATCTCACCGTAAAACAATTGTTTTATGTAAATTCAAAGTTTAAAGCTGCTGCTAATTCTACCATCTTAAATGCCATGCTAATCTTGGACTAAAAGTGCTCGACTATTAGTTGGGCGTGGAAGCAAATCCTTAAAGTTTGTGTATTGCTACGTTGGTAAACCTCATCTATTTGCAGATTCTTGATATACTAGAATGGTTTTATTCTAAGGGTTTTCATCGAATAACATTAACATAAGCTGCACATTAAAAATCTTAATATATAAAGGTTGATCAAAACAACTAGAAACAAGAAGTATAACAACACAATCAACAGAACCCTAAAACTTTCTTTAATTTTATTGGTCATTGATAGGGGTGTTCAAAATAACCGATTAACCGAGAAAACTGATAAAACCGAAAACAAATTAACCGAAAAAACCGAACCGAAATGAAAAACCGATTAAACCGATTTTCAAAACCATAAATTTTAACAGGTTCGGTTCGGTTTTGGTTTTGAACCAGAAACCGGATCAAACCGAACCAGACCCACTAAAAGCCAAAAATTACAAAAATCTTTGAGGTATAAATAGTTAAACCTAACCAGCTAACCCTAACCATTAACATAACATTCATCTTCCTGCCTCTCACAAAAAGCCGTCGCTTGCCCAAAGAAATTCATCTTCCTCTCAATTAATTCCCAATCTTCCTTTCCCAGTTTTCTCTCAATGCATGCTCTGGACTTGAGTCAATAGGCTCCTAAAGAAGTCGTCTAAGTCAGCCGATAGTCGTGATGGAAGCGGAACATCTACCTCCTCATCAAATGCTTCTACAAGCTCAAGAAACAGTGATCTAGTCAGTAAAGCAAGAATAGGCTGACATCATCATTTTTTGGATTTGCTACATGAATTAGTTTAGTGAGGGGGGTTGTAGCAAACTTCAAGCTAACAGAGCTAACACCTCACTCTTCTACTAGCTATTCTATTTCTTTATCTTGCTGAAGTGTTTGGGAACATCAGTTAGACCAGACCCTAGAGTATGGCTCCCTGTATCGTGTCTTTCTAACAGTTTCGATCAAGGAATTGAAACCGAAACAGATCTTCTTTGCTTTGTTGAATGAATGAGTCTAAATGTTGGGATTAAGTTTCCCGGTTTTTTGCCATAAAAATCGGATTTAACCGAACTAGACCGATTCGGTTTGAACCGGTTTTCGGTCCGGTTCGGTTAATATTTCACAAAATTAATGTAATTCAGTTTGGTTGGTTTTTTGAGTCTAAACCGAACCGAACCGAACCGTGAACACCCCTAGTCATTGGATGTGAATTTCTTCAATTTAATTCATAATTGACCCTAAAACTTTGATTTTAATATGATTTTACCCCTGACTTCAATCAATTAACATGGTAAAAAATGAATTTGGTCTTCTAAAATTCCAAACTTCTTAATTAGGTCCAAATTGAGCTCTCAAACTTAATTTTTCACTAACTAAACCCTTAATAAAATTAATTTGACCTATTTACATTCTAATAAATCCCTTGTACCTAATTAAATCCTTCAATTTGATCCAAATTAATTCTTAAACATAAAAAATCATTTAATTTGACCCATGATTAAATCTAATTGGCCTCTTAAAAATCTAATTATGTCTTTGAACTTAGAAATTATGCATATTTGTTCAATAATGATTTGATTTGACCTTGAATCTATATTATCTCTTTAGGTTTGGGTATAATATGCTACAATTAGAGTTCTAATTTGTCTAGAATTGCAGCTTGATCTTTCTATATATTTGAAATCCTTTCTAGCCTATATTTTCAAGTCATCAGTCTTCTTGCTTTTTTTATTTTATAGTTTTATTTTGAAAAGAAAAAAGATGAATTTGAGGAATGACTCAGAAATTAGTTGTCATTGTTATTATTATTATGAGCATAATTATTATTATCACTAATTAATATCATCACTATTATTATTATTATTATTATTATTATTATTATTATTATTATTATTATTTATTTCCTGCAATCATTCATCAAATGCAAATTATAAAATGAAAAAAAAGGAGTAATCATTCATCAAGTAATACTAACCTCTTTGTCATGTGAACGTTGTTGTTTTTTCTTTTCCGCGGGATGCGGGCGACATCTCCCCCTCCTAACCTTTTTGGCATGTTCTAAGAAATTATGCAGTTTTTTAAAAGTTGTGCAGTTTATATAGATAATATGTATCTTTCCACGATTATCTTTTCGTGCGCATTTTAATCAAGGTCATTAACAATAATAATATTAAAAGTATTGTGGTGCAGGAGATTATGAAGATTTGACTAGCCACTAGAATCTGAAAGCTGGGTTTCCTTGGGCTTTGGGTCGCGGCTTCAGCATGAATTATTTATTTCTGAAAGCTGAAGACGCGACCCAAAGCCCAAGGAAACCCAGCTACTGCCTACTACTATGAGAGGCCCCCACAAATTTGGTTTTGGAGACAATCTTTTCTTTGATTCCACCTCCCCATGAATTATTTATTTCTCCTCAATAATTCTATTGACTGTTACCATAAACAAATCTGATCATACCATGCAACCCAGCATCTTGGAGTCCATTATAAAATTATAAAACAAGACCTAAAGTATTTTTATGAGACTCTGATATAATTAAATCAAATTATTATTGAACAAATCTGTATAATTTTTAAGTCTAAAGATATAATTAGATTTTTAATATGCAAATTTGATTTAATCATGGGTCAAATTAAATGATTAGTTATGTTTAAGAATTAAATTCGATCTAATAAAAGGATTTGATTAGGTGCAAGGACTTAATTATACTTTAAATGGGTCAAATTAATTTTATTAAGAGCTTAATTGGTGAAAATTTAAGTTTGAGAGCTTAATTGAGAATATTGAAATTTTAGGAGACTAAATTCTAGCTAGTTTTTTCTTTCCCCCTTCTTGGCCACCACTTTGGCCAGTTTCTCTGCCACACCTAAGCCGTAGTTGCACCATCAACCACTTGCCGATCTTTCCTACAACACCAGGAATGCCTCAAACTTCCCTCCTCCTCCAACCAAATGAGTTTTCCCCATTCTTTTCTCCTCCAAACACTAGCCAAATGCCAAAAACCCTTTACCAATCATTTTGTTCATTTTACATTAGGGTTTAGACATATACTTTAATACTTGGATTTGTGGATGAAGGTAGGATCGTCCAGTGGACCCGATAAAAATCTGGTGTACGGGCTCTCCTACACCACGACCAAGAAGTTGCGGGCGGCCCGTAGTGTCTCAACCGTTGGGAGCTCTCAATCAGTATCGAGCACCCAATCTAAAGAGTTCGTGGCCTTGCAGCAACACACGGCTCATCTCACTAGAAAAGTACGAGCAACTATCGGCGAATTATAAACAACACACGGCTCATCTTGCCGAAAAATACGACTCTCGGCGAATTATGAACAACTCCGCCAAATGGTCATGAACATTACATCACAGAAGGATGATACATGTGCGCCCTCCTTTTTGGCTGTATGGTCCCGGGAACAACCAGCCTCCTCCTTCTCCTCCTCCTCCTCCTCCATCTCCGCCATGTTCTAGTTTAATGTTTTTTGGAAACACATTAAATTTATAATGAATATTATTTAACTTTATATTTTTATTTTTGATGTTTAATAAAATTTTATTTGCATAATTGGTTTTTTTACTATTAATTTATATAATTTTATATTATTTATTCTAAATAATATTTAAAAAAAAAAAACTAAAAAACCCCACCGACGGATTTACCGACAGATTATCTTCGTTTGCATTTTACCGAGAGTTGAGAAATATTTACTAAAAATACCACAATCACCGACGCCTTCACATATAGATAAAGTCCATCGGCATTTTACCGAGAGTTGAGAAACATTTACTAAAAATGCCGCAATCACCGACGCCTTCATAGACGGATAAAGTCCGTCGGCATTTTACCGAGAATTGAAAAATATTTACTGAATATGCCACTAAACCAATTTATCTAAGATTAATTGACTTTGTGGAGTTATTTGATTTAATTTCAATGGTATAAGTGTCTTGGGACTTATTTTTATTGTTTCACATACCTATCAAATCTTTTTTGATTTTTTAAAATTAAATTTTAATTTTGAGTATGGATTGCATGAATATATAATCATGAGGTTTATATCAATAATACTAGGTTCGCATCAATAATTTTAACCCAATCTCACGACCTCCTTGCAGTCCAAAAATATCATTTGCTTTTTGTCTCTTTTTTTTTTTTTCCATACCTGGACGCTCGTGGACTGTCCATACTTTCACTAGCCTAAAAAAAAAAACAGTAGTTATTAATGAGACAGTGTATTGCAAATTTATTCTTTTCGATAGTGATTTATAGTTATGAAAAGTGAACACACAACGAAGAAATATTAAAGAATTGAAGTGTGGGTGTGGAAACATTAATTATTTTAAAACTTTGATGTTGTACATGGATCCTTTGGTATCTTCAATAATTTATCACATGCAATTTATTTTTATTCTTGTAAGTTAACTCTAGTTTATTTTTTAAAAAAAAAAAAACCCTTAAAACCTTATGTCTCCCTTTCCTCATACTAGCCTCCAACCATACACCCTTTTCCTCATTCCAAAATCTAGTATAGTCGAGAGTATTATAATTGGCATGTGTATCATGCAAGTCACGAATGTCTTATGCAATTCCATTGTCATAGATACAATCTACAACACACAAGTTATAGATGCTAATTGCAACTCGTGTGTTGTAGAAGGAATCTTCGACTTCTCTAACATAAGTATCTTGTGATAGTTTTCAACTCTCTTCACTAGAAAAAACTGCAATTCACACAATCATAAATAAATAGTTTTCCAGCATCAAAATACAGTTCACCTAACGAACACATAACTAAGTTATGAATCAACATGTTAAGTTATCCAAATTTAACTAAGTTAATATCAAAACATAATTTAAAATAAAATAAAATCTAAATCAAGCTATACATCTTGATGATTTTGAATTGACCTACAAGATATTATATTTATATTAAGCCATGTTTGGCATTATATTCCAAGCCTTTAACACTCATCCTTGTTGTTTTAAAATCATGTCAGAATATGTTTTGCTATTCACTCTAGTTATTTAGGGTAAATGGACTCAACATGGATCATTACATTGTATATTAAGATTAGTAGCCATTTCTTTTCATTTTAAATAAAAAATAAGTCTTTAAAATATCTATATCCAATATTGTCTAAAGCATTTTTACCACTAGATCCCACCAACAAGTAGATTAACCCATAATTGTTAATGCTTGGACATTTTAGGACCAGGGTACAAAACCCTTATTCAACAAAATTTATGAGTGAACCCCAGTACTATAGGATAAATGAAATTGAACAAGACATTATCCATAGACTATTGTTACATAAACAAATTGTTTGGCGACATCTCCTTCTAAGATTTGGACTGAGTTCAATGAACCTAATATAGGCCTATCTAATTCGTCACTGACATGGCTTTATAAACTAATGTCACGGGTCATGATCTGGAGTAAATAGGCATAGAAATATCAATTCTAGAAATAAATTGGGAGTAACAAAAATAACCAGAACTTTAGAATTGATAGGAAGAAAACCTACCGTAGGTTTAACTCATTATAGTAGATCCATAAAAATACACCATCGATAGACTGGGCACAACAGACTGTTAAGGATAAAAAACAACTAGAAATGCAGTTCACTTTAGGTAGGATACTTTAAGGTAATAATACATTTCCTTTAATGTAATAAGTCTCTTATCTTGGAACTCTAAAGACTAGTTAGGGTTTTCTAGTGATCATAATTGATATGGATCAACCCACAAACCCTAACAAGTATCCATTACATGTTCTAAATGAGCCAATCACTAGGTCTAAAACAAAGGCATTTAAAGAAGCATTAAATGTATTCTTTCAAGTTTCGGCCAAGGAAGAAATTAGAGATCCATTAGAGCATCAAGAAGAGGTCTTAGTATATTTAATTCATGTGCAAGAGGGGCCAAATCCCACCTTATTTTTACTTAGGCCATGAACTTTCGACAATAAGGCTGCTAATTATGCACTAGTTTCGGCTAGCCTTAACTATATATTTTCTATTGTGTGTGGGAACATTAATTATTTTCTTTATGTATTGGAATATCTTATTTAATTTCTTTCTATGTCAGGTGAGGAGAATACACAACAAAAGAAAAAAAAAAGAATCCAAACTTAAAAAGGGAAACAAGGTGGTAGCAAAGTTTTCTATTTGTAAGGGGAATATTTCAGCAACTTTAATTGTTTTTTCTAGTGATGGAAGGACAATTAGTGGGCGACAAAGAGGAACAATAAAAGGCAACAACTTTTCCTTCCAAAAGAAGGATAATATGAGACTACAATTAAAATCCTTTCCTATCTTGGAAACTTTAAGGGCATCAACTTCTCCCTTGGTTTATAGGATCATTGAGCAGCATTTTAGGCTATACATAAGCCTTATATCATACTTGTATTGTTTTCTTTTCTTCTCTTCTTACGGCAATAGAGGGAATTAACTTATGAGTTTTGTTTTTATTATTTTAGTTACAGTCCAAGGCTTGTTTGAACTTAATTAATACTTGGTTTTTAGCTAAGATCCAAGGCTTATTTGGATCTGTGTTTTGGGCTTATCAATATAGGTTTTGGGTTAATTTTGTAAGTGAGTTAGTTTTGTCCACAAGGCTAGATCCATTTAGGTTATTTTATGAGTATTTGAACTCTCTATAAGCCTGAAATTCAGCAGTCATTGAATAATATCATTTTGATTTTTCAGCTTGTGTGTGAGAATAATTCTTGGATTTTTTGGTTCTTGAAAGAACTAAACCGACTTATCTAAGATTTACTAGTTTCGAGGCATCATTTGATTTAATTCCAATAGTGCTGATGCATTTGGATATGTTTTCATTGTTTCACACTCCTAATAAATCTCTTTTGACTTTCCAGGATCAGATTTCAAGCTTGATTGTGAGTTGTGTGACTATGTGATCATGAGGTTCACGTTAATAATACTAGGTTCGCATCAACCTTTGGGTCTGGCATTGACCACACCCATCAAGACCTAGGTCTATCCAACGCTAGACCCAACGCACTTTTATAGGAGCGTGTTTGGTGTTGTATTGTTGTTTTAAGTTAATATATTATTGTTTTTTAGTATTTGTAGTGTGGTTTGCTTGTATATTGTGTAGTTTTTTACAATCTTTTCATAGATAATTAAAATTCAATTTTTATTTTAATGCTTATTTGTGATTTGAGAAAATTTTATTTTGTCTATAATTTGATATAATTGATTTGGTTTTTATAACTTAGGTGTATTATAATGAAAGAAATTATGGGTTATTTAATGGTTAACAATCATATTTTGTCAATTTTATTGTTAAGCTGGAAATTTTATTGATTTTATTTTTTGATACTTGAAAATGTATCAAAATCCAGCCTCAAATTCTACCTATATTTAGATCCAAGAAATAAAGATATAGGTTAATCTACGGATCATTGGGTTAGTTCTCATATTATCGAGTCAACTCCGGTCTATTTTTATATTTCCAAAACAATATCATTTTAGTTTTTTTTAATTTCTTGACTTTGACTCGGTCAGATCGAGCTAAATTCACTAAGTAATGAACCAATACTTTAAGTCATCTAAATTTTATTCGGTTAATATAAAAAACAATTTAAAATAAAACAAAATTCAAATCAAGCTGATCATGAGGATTATGAATTCATTTGCAAGATATTATATCTATTTTAGGTATTGTTTAGTATTGCAGTTCAATCATGCTTTTAAATTTATTTTGAATTTTTTTTGTAGCTTCAAATTAAGTTTTTGTGTATATTTGAATCATTTTGATTTGTTAATATAAACAATAAATTTTTAAAAAATAAAAAAAATATTATTTGAATTTATTTATAAATAAAAAATATTTTAAAAAATAATTTATATTGTATTATCAAACACGGGCTTGGTATAAATAAAGGCTGATGTGAACAGTAAAAACGTATGAGAAAAAAAAATAAAAAACGGGAGAGCAAAAAATAATAACAATAAAAAACACTTGCAAGCTTATCTCTCCATTCCACCGTACCCATCAATTATTTATTTCTCCTCAACCCTTCTCTATCAAAAAGAAAAAAAAACAGTAGCTTGATGTTGACCGACGTCCTCTGCCATTAATTTCTTTAAAAAGAGACCCACGTCATTGCCTCAGTATTTCTTTGCTCCTAGCAGCCCAGAAATATTCTTTGCTTTCTGTCTTTCTTTTCTTCGCACTTGTTTTTCAAAGTTAATGAAAAGCATATTATAAGTTCTCCTTTTCGATGGTGATTTATAGGATTGGCCCCACGATGAAGAAAACATTGCTATTGTATGTAGCCAGAAAGAAATAAACTTAACATTTCAAGTAATCAAAGAAATGACTCGACCGTCTCTTTTCTTAGACTTATATTATTCTATAATTATATCTTTTATATTTTTCAGTCTTGCTAGTCAAATCTTTATAATCTCCTGCACCACAATCCTTTAATGTGGTAGAACAAGACGATTGCTTCCCCAAAATCCCAGCTTCCATTGCCGTCCTTGTCCAGCGCGCTAAAGATGCTCTGATGAGTGAAGTTTGTGGCTTTTTTTCTCCTGAGATGGTCCTTGTATTCACGGAGGCTAATTTTCCCGTCGTCTTTGTACAGCTGTATTCACAAATCTGCTGTATTCACAAATCTGCAAGTCAATATGATTCTAAATTCACCTGACAGGTTGGTCGGAGTTGTACAGCTGTAAGTGTAGTTCACTGAAGCCGCGACCCAAAGCCCAAGGAAACCCAGCTACTACTATGAGAGGCCCCCACAAATTAGGTTTTGGAGAGAATCTTTTCTTTGTTCCACCTACCCATGAATTATTTATTTCTCCTCAATAATTCTATTGACTGTTACCATAAACAAATCTAATCATACCATCCAACCCAGCATCTTGGAGTCCATTATAAAATTATAAAACGAGACCTAAAGTATTTTTTATGAGACTTGAGCACTGTTATAAATTATAGTTGTTTTTATAACACATGTAATTTGACTCGACGGTCTCTTTTCTTAGGCTTGTATTATTCTATAATTATATCTTCTATATTTTGACTAGTCAAATCTTCATAATCTCCTGCACCACAATCCTTTAATGACTTGATTAACATGCGCACCGAAAAATCTTTTTTACCATGCACACAATTATAATCACAATTATAATTTTTTTTTTTATTGAGTTCACCGAAATTTCTAATGGAATTTTGGCAGAGTCTCTCCTATACCGGGAGGTCCCAAGTTATCGACAATTTACCATGCACACAATTATAATCACATCCCACCCATAATCACATCCATAATTGGTACAAATGAACCATTTAATTAATTCGAGAATATACTCAGGACAAATCTTCATACTCAATCTCCATCTCATATCACATGCATAAGTTAGTAATTAAGAGAACCATCCAAGCACTTAAATTTCATATATAAGCGCAACACAGTTTAGCATTCTAAACATAAGCTAGTACACTATAATTTCCCAAGCATAGATTAATACATTAATATTCCAAAAAAACAAAATAATATAAGGAGTATAATATTCTATTCAGGTTACATGTTTACTGCACTACAAAATTACATGAATAATCTCTAAGTTCCTAAATTATACAAAAAGAGATCAAGGAACCTAAATTCTACTCCTGACGTGAATGAGAGGGACCTGCAAAACATAAATTTTCCATATAATTAAAAATAACTAAAATACAAACAATTCACGGAAGAAAATTATACATCACATCTACCTACTTAAGTCATATGCAATTTAACACACGACCACTAACCCCTTTTAAGGATTATCAAATTTGTTTCCTTTAACTACTTCACCCCACATCGGGAAGACTAGTGCCGACACTAATGACCTCTATTAGCATCTTTAGTTGCCTGTCCTGGGGTTAACTAATCAAATTCATGAAAATGCAGACACTAACGCGACCGTTGGTGTCATTAACTATTTTTGAACCGAAATAGTTAATCAATGTTCCATGTTACCTTGGGAGGTCCTCGGGTATGCCGATGTCAAGGATTCTTGACATCATTAGCTTTCACCTCGGAAAGCTAATCAAGTCTATAAATTTTGCCGATATCAACGTCACCCGCCGATATCATTAACTATTCTGAACCCGAATAGTTAATTAAGTTTTATATTTCTCCTCCCACGTACCGGTAATGCCGATGTTAACCAACTTGGCTAACATCATTAGCCTCTCATATCTAGGACAGGCTAATCAAATTCGAGAAACAATCATTCCCAAAATTCATTGTTACTGTTCATTTCCTCCAAAAGAACCCATAAATTAAATCTAGTTCTCCATTTCTATTTTCCCGTCATTTAACCTTTCCTTTCCCCCTTTTCTTTTCCTCATCAATAAGCTCCAATTTTTTATAGTTCAATAGTTAGTTAAAATAATTATGAACTAGAGGAGATATAGGTACCGAGTACCTACCTGCTATGGATGCTTGACTTGCGTTCCCCTGTTGTTGTTACACTCCTCCCGCGGTTCCTCCTAAAACCACAAAAACCCATCATTATTTCCATGTTAATCCACATATCACAACATAACAACAGAAATGGTGATAATATTCATTTCTCTTTATCATTATTCTTTCTCACCTAAATCCCTCATTATTATCCTTTAAAATTTCAGCTCATTAGTAATCCTAATAAACATTATGAATTTAATTTCAATCATGTTTTATTCCTTTTTGAAGATCATGACACAATGTTACACGTTTTACCAAGGGCACGAAAACAAATTCTACTCTTCATATGGCTAAATCTCGTCGTTTTGTTGACTTGGCCGAATTTGTCAGCAGGGGTGACAGCTTGACCTCTCCTCATATTTTTATTTGTATATGGAGTTCCAGCACTCCAAATTAGGCGGGGTCAAACTCGTTGGAAAGTTAACACTCCTAGCTACAACTTCTATGAAGGGACCCTCCCTGGATTCTATCGTCTTCATGTCCAAATTCCCTCAGGAACCAGGGCGACGAATCTGCCCTGTTTTGTAAATGGACAGGGCATCTCCAATTTTATCTCCACTCCATACTTCCTCATCAGGTACAACCATGCCTTCCCCTTATTCATGGTAACCCATCTCATTTATGACCTCCTAAGGTTTTAATTAATTAAGCAACCATAAGTTCTCCTCTCCTCTTTTCCTCTCCTCTAGTGATTGACCCTGCATCTGTTCTCTCTCTCTCTCTCTATCTTATATATATTCCTTTCACCCCTCCACATTTAAGACCATTTCTATCACTAAATTATGCATCAAGAATTACTCAATCCACCAGAATTTTCCCTTCCCTCCCTAGTTTAGCTCTTGGCCAAAACATGCTTAAGGGAACCAAGGGTTCCCTTCCTCTCTTTTATGCACTCATTTCATCTTTTTAAGGCACTTAAACTATTCTAGTCCATTTAATTTCCATCATTTCTGCCTTTTCCTCAATTTTATATTCAAGAACCCTAATTCCCAATTCAAGAAAATTATGAAACATCTAATCAAATTGAAGTTAATTTCATAGAAATTGGAATTAGGACTCCTTTCTTGGATGAAATCTAGACTTTACTTCACAACTTTAAAAGAATCTTAGCCTTCTTCTCCTTGTATATAGCCGGCCACTCTTCCCCCTCTTTTCTTGATGTTATTAGTCGGCCATGGGTGAGAGAAGGAATGGGTATTTATAGTCCCATTTCTTCTTAATTTTATTTTGGCCCCATCTTTCTCTCTTTTTTTTTTTAAATTAAGCCTTTTTTTTTGTTCTCCTTAACTAATAAATTTTATCATCATCATCATTATTTTCTGTAGTTACATTATTTCTGTATTATAAAAAAATTTAAATTATTATAAATCCCCCCTTTTTTTTGGGTATAATGTGTTCTCGGGTTTCACACCCACCCTACCCTCTCCAAGTGTAGGGTATGGTGGTCGGGGCATGGGTCTCCTATTTTTTCATTATGGTGGTTGGATATGTGGGGGTATGGGTTGTGTGAGTTTTTTTGCTAGTGGGGAGGGGGGGGGGGGGGGGGAGAGAGAGAGAGTGTGTGTGTGTGTGTGCGTGGGAGAAATCAAAATAAAAAACCTTCTTCTTCCCCTGCTGCATGTCCAGGGGAAGAAGAAGAACAATGTCGTTCAAAATGATACCGTTTCAGGCTTCTCCCTTTTTTTTAAGTGATTAGTGCATGAAATGACATTGTTTTGATCAAAATGTGTCATTTCATTTAAAAGAAAATGGCGCTAAAATGTGTTAATTTCCAAATCAGTCCTTAATTTTTGATTTGTTCAATCAAGTCCTCATTTGCAATTTTGATTTTAAGAATCAATTCAATTGCATCCCTGCCAAATTCCAACATTGGCCTTGATGTTGGCCACCTTTTTTCTATTTTGGTCCTTAGTCTCGGATTTATGTAATTTGACCTTTAATTGATCAATAAACTTCTAATTTCTTCAATTTAGCCCCTGATTCAGTCAATCTCAGTCCCTCTATTTACACGTCTTTTTCAATTTGGTCCTTGGTTTCAGACTTCAGACTTCTTCAATTAAGTCCCTAATTGGCCATCAAACTTTGATAATTATGCAATTAAGCCCCTGATTTGACCAAATCAACTCTTAAAAATTATAATTTGACCATTGAAATTTAATTTCTTTCAATTAAAGCCTAAATTGACTTAAAAAACATTTTTTTCTTGCAATCAAACCTTTCATAAATTCAATTAAACATTCAATAAAATTTAATTGAGTTCATAAACATCTAATTTTGGACTTTTCTTTCTCAAATTGAATTTTCTTTGTCATTAAGGCTCTCATCAGTCAAAAATATATTGTCAAAATTCAAATTTTGTATTTTTGAACCCCCTCAACCAATTTTTGGCTATTTTTTAGGGCTCCGACATCGTCTTCTCACTGCTTATTATTTTTTTGGGTTTTCTTCCAAATATATTTTTCGATATCTGTTGTATTTTCTTCTTTTTTTGTGTGGGGACTCAAAAATAGATAACAACAAATTTGATGAATGATTGCAGGAAATAAATTTTTATAAATGCACAATTTAGATATAAATGGCTTCTTTAAAATATGAATCAAAGAGATTTAGTTTGAAAATAAGATATAATGTCTATGAAAGATTTGCAAGGATATATTGTTAGTAATAATAGAATTACTATTATCATTATTATTAATAGTAATACTACTAATGACCATATATTGTTAGTAATAATAGAATTACTATTATCATTATTATTAATAGTAATACTACTAATGACCTTTGGTTTCTTTATTAACCTTAATTGTTATTGACCTTCATTGGCATATGCACCAAAAAAAATAATCATGAAACCAAACGCTTTCAATGACATGTCAAAGAGGATGGAAAATTGCACACTTTTTTAGGACATGCTAGAAAAATTAGTAGGGGAGATGTCGCTTGCAACCCAGAAAAAACAAACAAACACGCTCCCATGACAGAGAGGTTAGTAGAACTTGATGAATGATTACTTTTTTTATTTTATAATTTGAATTTGATGAATGACTACAAGAAATAAATTATTATAAATGCATGATTTAGATATAAATGACTTGTTTAAAATATGAATCAAAGAGATTTAGTTTGAAAATAAGATATAATGTCCATGAAAGATATGCAAGGATACATTGTTAATAATAATAGTACTATTATTATCATTATTATTAACAACAATATTACTAATGATCTTTGGTTTCTTTATTAACCTTGATTGTGATTGACCTTGATTGGCATGCGCACCAAAAAGATAATCATGAAAAGATGCATATCATTTGGACAAATTGTATAGCTTTCGATGACATGTTAGAGAGGATTGAAAACTGCACAATTTTTTAGAACATGCCAAAAAAGTTAGTGGGAGAAATGTCATTTGTATCACAGGAAATAAAAACAAACATGTTCACATAACAAAAAAGTTAGTGGAATTTTATGAATGATTACTTTTTTTTATCTATAATTTGAATTTGATAAATGATTGCAAAAAATCAGTTTTTATAAATATACAATTTAGATATAAATAACTTGTTTAAAATATGAATTCATGAGATTTAGTTTGAAAATAAAATATATTGTACATGAAAGATACAAAGGATACATGGTTGATGCTTTTTTAAAAGAAAAACTCATTGAATAATGCGGCAATGACGATAAAATGCACCATTCGTTCTATCACATGATGCTACAGCCTAAAGCAACAGCCATGCTTGTAACTTCCACTCTGGTTCCAATTTTTCGAAGCACATTTCTTCGATTCTGAAATTAAAGATAACAAAGCATATGATTAGATATTTGGAACTAATGTTCTGTTATGGGTAAATTTTGTGAAACTAATTGGTAACATCCAAACTATAAAACAAGTTTCGAATGTGTTCTCATTATCACTATGCTATAGAATAAAAGCCACACAATGGTTAGGGCAACAAGACATTAAATTCAAAAGCTGCAAGACATTAGATTTCCCCCTCATAGATTATTTATTTTTTTCATTTTATTGATTAAAAATTTAGTTACAAATTTTCTCCTTTATCAAATATTTAAAGTCAGGTTCAAGTATTTCTTTCTAACAGGGATCGAAGTTGATATCATTTTCAAAGATTAATTACCTGTTCGGGAGCTTTTAGTGCCAAGCTCCTGCTTCGACTCAGTAAAGTATAGTTATCCCAGAAGATGGCATCATCGTGGTGAGTGAAACTTTTTCCACCATAACAATCACAACAAGATCATAGGTGCTAGGTGACTCATCAAGACAGAAACATTGATTGCAGCTGAAGTATACGTCTGCCAAGAACGTATTACAAGACTGGCAAATTAGAGCTCTTCCACTCTGCATGATGTAGTACAAGACGATTGTTTCCTCAAAATCCAAGCTTCCATTGCCGTCCCTGTCCAGCGCTGTAAACAAGCTTGGATGAGTGAAAACCGTGTTGTTATTTTTCTTGAGATAGTCCACGTATTCACGCAGGCTAATTTTCCCGTCTTCGTTCTTATCATGGCTTTGAAAGTGTCCCGGGCCGATTTCTTCTTCTCCTCGGGCAGATGTTTATAATAAGCTTCAGCAGCGCGGCGAATCTCCTCCATATCTATTTATGCTTGTAATATTTAAGAGGAGGAGAATTTAAGAGGGTAATGGACGCGGCAGCGGATAACTCTAAAATCCTGCCTCTGGTCATTTGATGCATAGTTGAAAGATCTGACTTATATTTATATCCAAGGAGAGTTGGGTTAATCTACGAATCATTAGGTTAATTCTTATATTACCGAGTTAAACAATATCATTTTATTTTTTTATTTTTTTTATATTTTTTATTTTAAAATTATTTTAATATGTTTATATCAAAATTAAATTTTAAAAATAAAAAAATATTTTAATTTATTTATAAATAAAACACTTTAAAAACCATCTTTTATCCTGCACAAACATGGTTGTGAATGCATCAACCTCGAAGAGGGTGTATGGTTTTAAAATCAAAGACAAATGATGTTATCATGGTTTGATGTGGCGGAGGGGGATTGAGTGGGATTTGGAAAGATTGTGGAAGCGGGTACACTTGATTGTTTTTCTCTTCTCTTTTTTTTTTTTTTTTTTTTTTTCTATTTTGGAAAATATTAAACTTCATAGATGTGTATTATTTCCATCGTGAATGTTTTGTGAACGTGATTATCAAGTTTGGTTCAGTTTAATGGGTTGTTTCAAAATGCAGTGAACTACACTTACAGCTGTAAAATTCAGACTAGTGTTGCATGTCTTTGAATCTTATTGATTTACTTGAATTAATATATATATATATATATATATATATATATATATATATATATATATATATATATATATATATATATATATATATATATATATATATAAAAAGATTAACTTGAATAAAAATCTAGTTCGATGCATTCACCGGGTTGATATGATTGGTGGCTAGTATGAGGAAATGAAGAGATAAGATTGTTTGGGTTTTTTATTGTTATTATTTTTTATTCTTTTAATTTTTTTCGTTATTTTATATTATTCATAACCATGTTTGTGTGTGATAAAAGTTGGTTTTTAAAATGTATTTTATTTATAAATAAATTAAAATATTTTTTTATTTTTAAAATTTAGTTTTGATTTAAACATATTAATTAAAACGATTCAAAAATATAAAATATATAAAAAAATAAAAAAAATAAAATGATATTGTTTTAAAAAAATTTGAGTTGACTCGGTAATATAAGAATTAACCCAATGATACGTTGATTAACCCCACTCTCTATTTCTTGGATATAAATATAGTTCAGATCTTTCAACTATGCACGAAATGACTAGAAGCAGGATTTTAGAATTGATCCACTTCCTTAAAAGTCCCTTTGGAGTCCTGAAATATTTGTAGGCCACAGCTGTAAAATGAAAATAAACAGAAGAAATAGAAAAGACTCTGATAGTTTGAACTTGTTGACTTGCCTATCATTTACTTTTTATTTAACGTATTTATAGAGTATTACATGCAACCAATTATAGAGAATCAAGGAGTACAAATAAAGGATTTACAGCTAACATTAATCTGTTGTTTTAATCACAACAGAGTGAGAAAAATCTGGAGGTGATTTGTTTGCTGCACAGTTGTCATCCTGATCTGATATCTTCAACTTCTCCCTTGATTCTCTTAACAGATATTTGACAGAGTCATTGCATACTCTAACAAAAGCTACCTCCTCCATTATCCTCTTAAATTTTCCTCCTCTTAAATATTACTAATAAGTACAGCAAATATTTAACAAATATTTGTTGAGAAATGTTTGTTTCTCTTCGGGTGAGAAAGTACCACAATTATTTGAATATTAATTGATTGCTTCTTCATAATTCTCGATTGCTTTAAATAAGCAAAACCGATATAGAAAACTCTAAAATTAAGGAAAAGCTGGTAACTCACGATGTGAGTTTACCCATGTAAAAACTAAAAGTAACATGTACTAAATAATAAGCACAACAACTATAACAAACTGAAATAAAAGCGACAGATAAATCACAATTGTAGAAGACCCAGTCTTGTATAGAAACCACTCCTCCTCAGCACAATCTTTATCTCTTCTGCATACCTGCATGTCCATATAGATACTGTTCACGTTCAACTATTGCTGCATGGCACATGCAACTAATATTTTACGTTCACATCTTCCTGCATGCCACATGCAACTAACGTTCACTTCAACACACATACTTGGGATTTGGCCTAATGGCCCTTGCTGATCTACGTGCCTTATCAATACCTCCCCCATTACGTGAAACCTTGTCCCCAAGGTTTACATCTGGAAACAGCTCCAGTAGCTGTTTGGTGGATAGCTACGTGGCTTCCTCAACGGGTAGATATTTCCAGTGGACTAAACTTTCTTCAACAATTTGGGCGCCTTGTTTGATCCAGCGATGATCAATAACCGCTTGTGGTGTCAGTAGAACTTCCCCATCATCATTGAAGGATGGTATCTCCGTGCTGTGGTCGTTAACATCTGTGTTGGTGTTGTACCGTTTGAGCAGAGAGACATGGAATATCGGATGAATACGTGACTCTGCTGGTAAATGGAGTTTGTAAGCGACGGGTCCAATTTTTTCCAGAATTTCATAGGGTCCATAGAAGCGACTGGCAAGTTTCTGGTATTCTCGCTTAAAAATTGTATGCTGGTGATATGGATGGAGTTTCAGAAGGACTAAATCACCAACATCAAATGAGACATCTCTTCTCTTTTTATCTGCGATTTGTTTCATCCTATTAACTGAGCGTGCCAAGTTGACTTTGAGCTGCTTCATCGCGGTCCTGTAACTGTTGATCCACTTCATGCACCGGTGATAGGCCTTCATTGTATGATGGAATAGTAGGTGGAAGTCGGCCATATAGTGCCTGAAAAGGAGTCATTCCGGTTGAGATGTGGTATGTTGTATTATACCAATATTCTGCCCACGGTAAGTAGAAGCTCCACTTTTTTGGCCATTGGTGAAGAAAGCATCGTAAATATTGTTCAACGCATCGATTTACAACCTCGGTTTAGCCATCTGTTTGCGAATGATACGCGGAGTTGAGCTGCAATTTTGTACCTGACATCTTGAAGAACTCCTGCCAGAAATGGCTCACAAAAACTGGATCACGGTCGCTGACTATAGACTTTGGCATGCCATGTAGCTTAATAACACCTTCCACAAATTTCTCTGCAACACTTTTAGCTGTAAAAGGATGTTTTAAGGGAAGAAAATGAGCTGATTTGCTAAGCCGATCGACGACTACCATGATGGTATCCCTGCCCTGGGAAGCGGGTAAGCGCTCGATGAAATCAAGTGTAATGTCATCCCACACTTGACAAGGAATAGGCAGTGGTTGGAGGAGACCTGCGGGTGCCAATGTGTCTGACTTGGTTTTCTAGCACACCACACAATTCTTGATATATTATTGGACCGATTTACGCATGCCTGGCCAATAAAATTGTTGCCCCAGCTTTTTGTATGTGCGCAGAACACCAGAGTGGCCGCAAACCTTGGTATCATGCATTTCGTGCAGCAGCTTTGCATGTAGGGTAGAGTCTGTAGGGACGATGACGCGTTCCTTGTAACGAAGTAAACCATTTCGCCACACAAAGTGGCTGTGTAATTGATCCATGGCTACCTGACTCATGGACTGGATATATAAATCTGTCTTTGCCGTCTGTTTAATTTCTTCCCACAAAGTAACCTGAGAAACAAAAAGATGGTGAAGAACAGAACTACCTTGTTTGTGAGAGAGAGCACCGGCTGCAGAATTTTCTCGTCCAGGACGGATGTGATCTCATAGTCACAGCCTAAGAGTTTGGCTACCCATTTTTGCTGCTCTGGTGTGGTGATACGTTGCTCTAACAAAAATTTTAGGCTGCGTTGATCCGTCTTAATATAAAACTTTCGGCCTAACAGATATGGCCGCCATAGACGTATAGCTTCAAAGATGGCCAGCATCTCTTTAGCATAAGTAGACCAAGATTGTTTTGCCACCCCAAGTGCTTTACTCATAAATGCAACTGGTTTGCCTTGCTGGGTTAATATGGCGCCAATACCATCGCCTAATGCATCAGTTTCTACAGTGAAGACGTCTTTGAAGTTGGGCATTACTAGCGTTGGTGTCGTTGTCATGGCTTGTTTGAGCGCAAGGAAGGCAGTTTCAGCTTCCTCATGCCACCCAAATTGGCCCTTTTTAAGGAGATTGTTGAGAGCCCGCGCCACAATGCTATAATTTTTGACAAACTTCCTGTAATATCCTGTCAACCCTAAAAACCCACGAAGCTCTGAAATATTAGTAGGTCGTGGCCATGCCACCATTGTTGCAATTTTATTTTCATCTACCTTCACTCCATGATTGGTGATTATGTGCCCTAAGTACTCCAGCTCTTGTTGGCCAAAAGCACACTTGCTAGTTTTGACAAAGAATTGTTGTTGCTGTAATATCTCAAAAGTCTGCCTTACATGCATCAAATGCATGTCCCACGTAGGACTATAGACTAATATGTCATCGAAGAAAACCAGTATAAATTTTTGAAGATGAGGTTGAAATATAGAATTCATGATAGCTTGAAATGTAGAGGGTGCATTACACAACCCGAATAGCATAACCAAGTATTCATAGTGTCCGTTGTGAGTGCGAAAAGCAGTTTTTGGAATATCCATAGGATTAACCCGTACCTGGTGATACCCGGCTCCAAGATCAAGCTTGGTGAAATATGAAGCACCATAGAGCTCGTCTAACATATCATCAACTGTAGGAATAGGGAAGCGATCCTTCACGGTCGCAGCATTGAGTGCCTTATAATCTGTGCAAAAACGCCATGTTCCATCTTTGTTCTTCACCAACAGTACAGGTGATGAAAACAGGCTGGTACTTGGTCTGATAAGGCCAGAATTCAACATTTCGTGAACTTGCTTCTCAATTTCTCACTTTTGATAGTATGCATAACGATATGGCCGAACATTAATAGGTTCGGTTCCGTCTTTGAGGGAGATGCAGTGATCAACCCCTTTGATGGGCGGTAGACCTGTCGGTTCCTTTAAAATGTCTGAGAACTCATGCAAAATGGCCTCTATATCAGGATGAGTTGTCTGGCTGTATGGCTCCGTAGTACTGACCTGTAGACATATTGCAAAAATGGCATGGTTCTGGTGAATTGTTTTGGTTAATTCAGTGATAGATGCAATTTGTATGCCTTCATCGTCCATTCCTTGTAACCGCCTAAGTTGGTTCTTCCACCAAAATTCCATGGTTAACTGTTTCCAGTTGCAAACCACAGAACCTAGCATTTCCAACCATTGGATTCCCAGGACTAGATCCAACCCTGTAAGTGGAAGAGAATAAAGAGTTAATGAAAAATGAGTGCCTTGCAGGTCCACTCCGACCTCTTCAGAACGCCCCTGGCATTTCAATTTTTCACCATTCGCTACCCGCACTGTGAAGGTTGTGGTTGGCACCACTAGTATTCGTAATGCATTGGCCAATCTTTCGCTAATGAAGTTGTGAGTTGATCCACTTTCGATTAGTGCGATGACATCGTTGGACCCTATCCTGGTAGTGATGCGCATGGTCTTGGGTGTAGCCCATCCTGTCAACGCATGCAGTGTAATTTCTGGTTTGGTGGTTGTCTCAAAATTCTCCTGAACTGGTTGGTCTTCACCTTCATTATCACATAAAAGAGTGTTACTGCCATCGTACCCTTCCAACATTAGGATTCGAGGCTCGCGACATTTATGGCCTGCAGTAAATCGATCATTGCAATTAAAACATAAATTCTGAGCTCGTCGTCGCTGCATTTCCTCCCAAGTGAGGCGCCGAATGGGATTGGTAGGAACCGTTGGGGCAGCTCGATTGAAACTGGGAGGGGAAAGCGTAGATCTTATTGGTGGTGATGGTGCTGGTCTGATAAACCTCCTCTGTCTGCTAAGCTGATCATCCTTCATTCGAGCTAGACTGATGGCCTCCCATCTGAAATCTCAGTTTTTAAGCCACCCATAAATGTACCTACAAGAGCCTTTTGTGTCCATCCACGTACTCGGTTGCCCAGGCACTCAAATTCTCGTTGGTAATCTCGCAGTGAGCCTCCTTGCCTTATTCTTGAAAGGGCCTCATCAAAATCCTCACACTCTGAAGGACCAAAACGAGCCCAGAGTTCGTCTTCAAAGTTTGCCCATGATAGAACGCGTCCTTCTTCTGCAGTCAACCGGCAAACCCATTGCCACCACTGGTTGGCTTCCCCTTCCAAGTGGTAAGAAGCCTGGGAGACCTTCTAAAGTTCTGGAGTATTTTGAAATGCAAAAAACTGATTCACATGATTAAACCACTCTGTGGGATCATCTCTTGAAAATCTAGGAAACTCAAGTCGTGCTGTCTAGGAAGAGACAATTAGTCGTCCCTCCTCTTGACCTTCATGTTGCTGGTTGCCCTGGTTTGGAGGCTCCTGATTTGCAAACAACACATTAGAAAGTCAGTTAAGCGTGTCCTCAAGATGTTGCAACCTATCAGCCATGCCCAGCTCCATTCGGTGTAGCCCCTCTTCTAACTGCTCAATGCGTTCCTTATTAGTGCCCATAAGATCTTCTAAATTGCTCTGATACCAATGATAAGTACAACAAATATTTAACGAATATTTGTTGAGAAATGTTTGTTTCTCTTCGGGTGAGAAAGTACCACAATTATTTGAATACTAATTAATTGCTTCTTCATAATTCTCGGTTGCTTTAAATAAGCAAAACCGGTACAGAAAACTCTAAAATTAAGGAAAAGCTGGTAACTCACGATGTGAGTTTACCCACGTAAAAACTGAAAGTAACACGTACTAAATAATAAGCACAACAACTATAACAAACTGAAATAAAAGCAACAGATAAATCGCAACTGTAGAAGACCCAGTCTTGTATAGAAACCACTCCTCCTCAGCACAATCTTTATCTCTTCTGCATACCTGCATGTCCATATAGATACTGTTCACGTTCAAATTGTTGCATGACACATGCAACTAATATTTTACGTTCACATCTTCCCGCATGCCACATACAACTAACGTTCACTTCAACACACATACTTGGGGTTTGGCTTAATGGCCCTGGCTGATCTACGTGGCTTATCAATTACACCCGTAAATAGATATGGAGGAGAGATTCGCCGCGCTGTTGAAGCTTATTATGAGAATCTGTCCGATGGGAAGAAGCGAAATGCCAGATTTTCTTTCAATAAAATGCACAAAAACGAAGTGACGTAGCGGAAGCTTACAAGGAAGTAGGCGGCAGTAGGGCGCCCGCCTTCTTCCTAGAAAAATCATTCGAATCCTTGAATGAAAGAGTAACACACTCGAATCCACAAGTTCAGAGAATAAAATTCTCAAAAAGAAAATTCTTTATTGATTCAAAAGTACCTTACAATGAAAAAAAGCAGCCTTTATATAAGCTGCAAAACCTAATTCGATTAGGACTATAACTGTTTAGGAAAGAAATAACTGAAATAAGGAAAAATACTAAACTTCCTAAAAGTAAATAAATTCTGATATTAAGGCATAAATCAAGAGTCCTAAATTTAGGAAATAAGCTGGCGAAGGGCTACACCAACGGCAACTGCAGTTCCTGATTTGTTTCTAGAGCTTCCTCTGCAACAATCTATTCTACATCAGTCTCCCCTGTGTGCAAAGAACTCGACCCCGAGTGAGTTAAGTGAGAAGACGACACATCAGGAGGATGATATTCATACAAATCTGCAACATTAAAAGTAGGAGAAATGGCCATATCGGCAAGAAAGTCCACGATTTATGTATTGTCATTAATTTTCTGCAGAATCTGGAAAGGTCCATATTTCTTGTCTTTCAACTTGTTGTATGTACCTACGGGCAGCCGTCCTTTGCGCAAATAAACCATCACGAGATCCCCTACTTGAAATGCTTGAGCCCTTCTCTTTTTATCAGCTGCGGCCTTGTATTTGGCATTAGAGGCCTCCAAATTTTGCCGCACTTGTTCTTGAAGAGCCTTTATACGATCTGCCATATTATCTGTTGCAACACTCAAGCCAGGTAGTTTTGGCAGGGGAACCAAGTCTAAAGCATGGCGTGGCGGACAATAATAAACAATCTGGAATGGTATCTTACCAGAAGACCAGTTGAGCATACTGTTATAAGCAAATTCAGCTTATGCAAGAGCAATATCCCACTGTTTCGGTTTTGCACTAGAAAGACAACGAATTAGATTCCCAAGAGTGTGGTTTACCACTTCCGTTTGGCCATCGGGTTGAGGATAACTTGTGCTGCTAAAATTCAGGGATGTGTCAAATCGTCACCATAAAGTTCGCCAAAAATGACTCAAGAATTTGGTATCCCTATCGGAAGTGATGGATTTGGGAATCCCATGCAGACGAACAACC
Source organism: Populus trichocarpa (assembly GCF_000002775.5). Classification (NCBI taxonomy): domain Eukaryota; kingdom Viridiplantae; phylum Streptophyta; class Magnoliopsida; order Malpighiales; family Salicaceae; genus Populus; species Populus trichocarpa. The sequence goes on from NC_037303.2 coordinate 4,086,227, forward strand.
TCTTTGAAAAACAAATTTGCTACATGCACTGCATCCGCGGTCTTTATACAAGCAATAAAATGGGCCATTTTAGAATAACGGTCAACCACCACAAAAACTGAATCAAATCTGCATTGGGTTCGCGGAAGGCCTAAGACAAAGTTCATGGAAATATCCTCCCAAGATGCTGCTAGAATGCGCAAAGGCATGTACAAACCGGTATTTTGAGATTGGCCTTTGGCAGCCTGACAAATGGGGTATCTTTTAACATGATTGCCAATGTCTCGTTTCAATTGGGGCCAATAATACCGCTCCTCAACAAGAGCTACTGTTTTGTCATGCCCCAAGTGTCCACCCAAGCCTCCACCGTGTAATTCCTGAATTATCTGAGCTCGTAATGAACTCCTGGGTATGCACAATTGGTTGCCTCAAAATAGATAACCCTCCTGAATATGCAATCTGTCCACAGAAAGCCCCGCTTGACACTTTGCCCAAATATCCTGAAAATCTTCATTGCTTGCGTATAGCTCTTTGAGGTAGTTAAACCCAGTTATTTCAGTTTGCAGTGTAACAAGCAGCAATGCCCTCCGGCTTAGGGCATCAGCTGCCCAATTTAATCGACCTGCCTTATGCTTCAAGGTGAAGGTGAAGCTTTGTATAAAGGAAATCCAACAGGCATGCATCCGGTTGACACTATTCTGGCTATTGATAAATTTCAGTGTTTGATGGTCGCTGAATAAGACAAACTCCCTCTGCACCAGATAGTGTTCCCGGACCTTCAAGGCGTGAAAGACAACATACAATTCCAGCTCATAGGTAGACCACTTCCGACGAGCTTCACTGAGCTTCTCACTGTAAAATGTGACCGACTTGCCTTCTTGAGAAAGTACAACACCAATGCCCATAATAGAAGCATCGCACTCTACTTGAAACAGCTTATCAAAATCTGGTAGTGCCAAAACGGGGGCAAATAGTTTCTCCTTGATCAGCATGAAACTCTATTCTGCTTCCTCTCCCCATTGGAATTTTCCCTTCTTCATGCATTCAGTTATAGGCGCGACTATCCAGCTAAAGTCTCTAACAAACTGCCTGTAAAACATTGCCAAGCCATGAAAACTACGGACCTCGCTTACTGTTTGTGGAGTTGGCCACTCTCAAATGGCACAAATCTTTTCTTCATCAACTTTAATTCCATCGGCACTTACTATGAATCCCAAAAATAACAAGCTACTGGTCATAAAGTTGCACTTCTTCAAATTAACGTACAACTTATTTTGCTGCAAGATTTTAAGTAATTCCCTCAAGTGTGCAACATGGTCAGATTTGGTTTGGCTATATATTAATATATCATCAAAGTACACCACCACAAATTTTCCAGTGATAGGTTTTAATACCTGGTTCATGAACCGCATGAAAGTACTAGGCGCATTAGTTAGTCCAAACGACATTACTAACCATTCGTACAATCCCTTTTTCATCTTAAAAGCACTCTTCCATTCATCTCCCGGCCTGATCCAAATTTGATAGTACCCGCTTCGCAAGTCAATTTTTGAAAAGACTTTGGATCCGGACAGCATGTCTAGCATATCTTTTAATCGAGGGATAGGGAACCTATATTTAATAGTAATCTTATTGATTGCCCGATTATCGATGCACATGTGCCAACTGCCATCCTTCTTTGGAACTAACAAGGCTGGTACTGCACAAGAATTCATGCTCTCCTGTACCAAACCTTGATTAGTTCTTCTACCTGTTCTTGTAGAACCTGACTTTCTTTAGGGTTCATCCGGTAATGTGGACAATTAAGCAAACTGGCTCCTGGCATAAAATCAATTTGATGTTGTATGTCCCGCACATGAGGCAACCCATTAGGTAGCTCTAATGGTATAATTTCCTGAAATTCTTCTAGCAAAGGCAACAATGCAAGTGGAATGTCAATAGACTCCTTGCTGACTTCTCCTTCCATTACTACTGAAAAAACCTCTCTGGCTTCCTTGGTTTCCTCTATGAATTTGCCCCCATCCACTAGCAACACTAATTTGCCCTATGATTTTGGCTCAATGCTTGTAAACTCTTCTTTTATGGGTCCTAAAATGACCTTTAGGCCACCTTTCATGAGGACATACATGTTATCACGGCCCTTGTAAGTAGCATCCACATCATACTGCCATGGGCATCCTAAAATTATATGGCAGGCATCCATTTCCACCACGTCACATGTAACCTCATCTGCGTAGTTCTTCCCAATTGTGAATTTAATGTGGCAGATTTCCATTATTTTCACTTCAGTACCACGTTTAATCCAGCCAATCTTATACGGTGAAGGGTGTTTCCTAGTTTGCAACCCCAGTTTGGTAACCATTGCCTTTGACACTATATTTTCGCTACTGCCACTATTAATAATAATATCACAAACCCTTTTGTTCACAGTGCATCTGGTTCGGAATATATTACGCCGCTGGGATGGCTCTTCCTGTTTTGGTGCCAACAACAAGTCTTGACAAACATGCTCTACTATTAACTCTATTAACTGGGTTCACTCAACTAACCCACCATCCGTGATATGAGATTGATGTAAGATAATTGATTTTTTTTAAATCACCTAGAAAAAAGGATCAAAGCTAAATAAAAAAATAAAAATATTGAAAAAAAACCCGAGTAACCTAACGAACCTACAACCCAGGATAACCTTATAGAAAAAAAACATAAGAAATAAGAAATCTTAAGACCCAATAGCAAATAAAAAACATTGAAAAAAATTCAAAGCAACCTATGTTAACTTGACTAACCTGCGACTCAGGACAACCCCAGAGGAAGGAAAGAGAAAAAAAAAAGTTCAAGGCCAAATAATTTAATATCAAATGATGAAATAAAAAAAATAAAGTTGAATTGAGCCAATCTTCGTACATTACTTTTATCTTGAACGAAAAGAAAAGAAAATGATAGTGTTTTTAAAAACCTGCAAATAGGGGCAACCAGGGTTATCTCGTCAAACTCGCAAACCAGTTTATTGACTCCACAAAATTTAATAACCTAGTTTTTTTAAAAAAATATTTTTTATTTAATTAATTTTTTAAAAATAGACTATACCGCAATGCTAAGATATTTTTCTGATACCAACCTGATGCTGAGATATTTTTTATACTTCAATAACCATATAAAGGTAAATTAAAATAAATTATTTACTCTAAATTTCTATAAACACATCATATAAGGATTAAATAAAAAAAAGGAATCAAAATACAAAAAAAAAAAAACCAACATTAAGGATTATAATAGAAATCCACAATCTTTTCATGATTATCTTTTCAGTGCACATGCCAATGAAGAAAAAGGATTGTGATGCAGGAGATGAGGATTTGAATAGACAGTCTGAAAAATATAGATACAAGTCTAAGAAAAGATACGGTGGAGTCAGATGAGATGTCTTACAAATTATATAACTGTTAAATCATGCTCAAATCGATATTTGTTTATGGTAGCAGCAGTGGCGGAGGGAGGGGCCCTGCAAAAAAATGCCCTTCCCTTGTAAATATTTAATAATAATAAAAAAAAAAATTTAATCCTTTTAATTTATAATTTGGCCCCTAATTTTTTTTGTCTTGCTCCGCCACTGGATAGCAGTCAATGGAATTGACCTCCGTTAGATCATTTTTTAACAATGGAAGTAAATCGATATAGCAATAATAATAAAAAAAATATTTTCTCAAGTTTAAATGAGGAAAAACACTTTCTCCGCTCAAAATCTTATATTTTCCTTTCAGTGAAAAACACGTTCGGTTGATTTATTTGCCTCCTAGCCCAATGACCACTTCGTGTAATTAAATTTATTTCAAATATATAAACTAGAGCTAATTAAGATATTAAAATAAATTTTGTGCAGGGACTAAATATTTTAATTTAGATTTTATTAAGTATAATTATTACTAAAATCAAGACTTGACTTTTATAAAAGCTAAAATAAGTTGACTTGAAAGTATTCATTCAACAAACTACAAGACGGAATCATAGATGTATTCATTCAATTTATATCAACCACTTATGAGGTATAATATCCTAGCTTGGTTCAGGAAGTTGATTAAAAAAAAAATTAAAAAAAAACTAAAATAAAATTATTTTTTTAAAAAAAAATGATCAATTTAACTCGGTAATATAAGAATTAACTTAATGACTTATAGATTATGTTAATATACCTTTTGGGTATGGAATCAAATAGAGAGTAAAATCAATTGGTATAAATAATATTTTTTTAAAATTTAGTTTTGATATCAATACATTAAAACGATTTAAAAATTTTAAAAATAATTTAAATCTAAAAAAATTCAAAAAAACTTAAAAGCACAGGTGAACTGTAATACTAAACAGGCTTTAATATAAATATGATATCTTGCATGTCAATTCAAAATCCTCAATTCTAAAGCTTGGTTTGAATTTTGATTTATTTTAAATTATTTTTTCATATTGACTTAGTTAAGTTTGGATGAATCAAAATATTAGTCCATTACTTAATGAATTTAGCCAAGTATAGAAATTAATAAAATAGAAAATTATAAAACATAAATATATATATATATAAACACACCCAAGTTTACATGGTAATATGAGAATTAACCCAATAATCCGTAGATTAACTTGACATCTGTATTTCGTAGATATGAATAAAGGTCAGATCTTTCAACTATGCACCAAGTGACTAGAGGCAGGATTCTTAGACACGGTCTCATGAATACATGGTTTAAAATTTTATTTGGTATTGTGTATAACCGTGTTTTTAATTTTTTTTTAATTTTAAATTAATTTTTTTAATGTTTTTAAATTAATTTTATATATTCATATTAAAAATAATTTTAAAAAAATATTATTTAATATATTTTTAAATAAAAAATACTTTAAAAAATAATTTTTATCGCACCCAAGCAATAAGTCAAATAAATTTGAGATTAGAGGTGAGCCCCTTCCTCGTAGAGTCCCTTCAGAGTTTTGAAGTATTGTAGATCTAAGCTACCTCTTCCATTATCCTCTTAAATTTTTCTCCTCTTAAATATTACAAGCATAAATGGATATGGAGGGGATTCGCCAGGCTGCTGTAGCTTATTATGAACATCTGCCTGAGGAGAAGAAGAAATCGGCCGAGGACACTTTCAAAGCCATGGATAAGAACGGAGACGGGAAAATTAGCCTACGTGAATACCTGGGCTATCTCGCGAGCTCTAACAACGCAGTTTTTACTCATCCGAACATCTTTAGCGCTCTGGACAAGGACAACAATGGAAACTTGGATTTTGAGGAAACAAAGGTCTTGTACTACATCTTGTTTAGCGGTAGAGCTCTACTTTGCAAGTGTTGTGGTACGTTCTTGGCAGACGTGTACTTCAGCTGCTTTCAATGTTTCTGTCTTGATGAGTCAGCTAGCACCTATGATCTTTGTTGTGATTGTTTTGGTGGAAAAAAGTTCAGACACCTCGATGGGCACATCTTCTGGGATAACTATACTTTACTAAGTAAAAGCAGGAGCTTGGCACTAAAAGCTCCCGAACAGGTAATTGATCTTTGAAAATGATATCAGCTTCGATCCCTGTTAGAGGATGGCATGCTAGAAAGAAATACTTCAGATTGCTTAAAATTCCCAATTTTTTAAACGAATTAATACCTCTAATTATGTTTCTTTAATTGTGGATTTGGTTTGAATTGGATTTTTCTAGCAGATTGCTTCTTCACTATTAGGGATTCATATATGTTCTTTCATTCAATTGAAAAAATTAAGAGAAATAATAGGATTAATCAACTAGTTTTCAAGTATATGTTTCGAATCAAAATCTAAAAATTAAGAAACCCAAACCAGTAAAAGTTTATCATCAAATTAAAAAAACTTATCGTTTTGTTAAAAATATTATAAAAATAAAAAAAGGAATTAAAAAAGATAAAATTTAATACGCACACATATAAAGAAAACTAACAAATACATATTATTTTTAAGAAGATACTAACTCCAATTTGTCATTATTTTCCTGTATAGCTAGCCTATCTTAAACAAATAATTAATCATAACCATAATCTTATTAATAAAATATTTTTCATTAGATATTAATATTTATTGGTATTTTCTAAGAAAATATTAAATATTTGATAAAGGAGAATATTTGTAACTAAATCTTTAATCAATAAAATGAAAAAAAAAAACTATGACAATGTGTATCGATGTTTTGAACTGATTAATAGAAATTCCAGCTTGTTTATGGTTGATATATAGTAAAATATACTTAGTACAAGCAAGAGATGTGATGATATGATCTCAAAACAAGAGATGTGCTTGAAAAAATTTCAACCCAACATTTCAAAATTTGTTTTATAGACATTGTTCCAAATATCTAATCATATGGTTCTATATCTTTAATTTCAGAAGCGAAGAGAAGTGCTTGAAAAAATTAAAACGATAGTGGAAGTTACAGGCTTAGTTGTTGGTGTTGCTGCTATTGCATCATCTTGTGGCTGCAGCATTATGTGAAGGAACAAATGATGCATTTTATTATCACTATGTTTTAATTTTATTAGGATTTTGTAAGGGGTGAAACTTGAACCGCTTGCCCATGGAAGACTATTATTAATGAAGTAACGAAAAACTTCAAACTAGATTGAGCTTTTCATGGGGAGCGATCTTCAGCTAGTAAAGGGACTGACTTCAGCACTGGTCCACAAGCTCTTCATTTAAAACAGAGCAAAGAATGTTGGAGAGTGTTGAATTGTTATTTGTGATTTTTTAAATTATTGTATGGTTACTTGTATTGTTCAATGGTTGCTTGCTTGTGATTGGTGGATTTGTAGGTGATATAATTGTAATTGGCATAGAAAATGGCCCAAATGTGAAAAAACAAAAAAAAGGTTTGGTGTGCATCCACACTAACATCTTGAGATTAAAAAAAAAAACATTGAATTATATAATACTCGTAGCAGAGAATTTTTAGTGGTAGTTTACAAGACTCAAATAATTTTATGGAATAAAAACAAGAGAAAACAAAAATGGGAATTTGTTCAGGCCAACTCAAACAGACTGAAAGCAGTCCTTTTAGGCCATGGTCCAAACAAGAAGTTTTTTTTTTTTTTTTATGTAATAAAAAAATCATGCACCATCAACTACTGAACTACAAGACTTGATGAATATTTTAATAAGAATCACTACTAGAAATTCAACAAATATAAACAGAATTACCGACAAAATGTTTATGTCAGTAATTTGCAGTGATATGTACCGACCGAATTAATTCCCTCGCTAAAACCGTCGATATATACCGATAGAAAGATTCCATCGGTATATACCGAGGGAATCCAAGACGGAAAATAAATAATTTTACAAAACAAAATAGTGCGATGACGTGGAAGTTTTTGTGGGCGATTTTCCTAACGAAATTACAGAATGATTCAAACCGGGATGTCCGTACAATGACGTGTCCTTTCACCAATAAAATGGCCGACGGAGTCACAAACAAAAATATTTCATCGGTGATTCCATCGATAAAAGTTAATACATGTCCTGGCCATTAACCCTCCCTTCCCTTATTTCTCCTTCTTCCCCCCCCCCCATCCTTGCATATAAACAAACTCCCCCCCCCTCCCCCAAACAACAAACAATCATCCTTGTAGTATGAATTTATAACTTTGTACTTGTTATGGTTTGTTTTAGATTTTGTAAAATTATATTTGTTTGTAAATTGTTGAAACTTTTGTCAAATTACCAACTTAGGTGTATTGTGATGAAATAAATATTAGCTTGTTTAACGGGTCCGTTTTAATTTTTGTCAATGTTATTGCCGAGTTGTAATTTTTTAAAATTAATGTGTATAAATTTGAATGGACATAGATAATTGATAATGAATATTTAAGAGAAGTTTGAAAGTAAGTTGGATAATCTTGAGCTAAACCAATATTTTTGCAAATTTATATACTTAACGTAGTTAATTAATACATGTTGTCATCATTATTTTATAGAGGTTCAATAGAAGTCATGGATGTATTAAGATTTACCCCAAAGATTGCGGAGGATGGGTTATTGTAATGGGGTTCAGGGTTTTATTAATTTCACAACATTTATTCCGAGAAATTTTAGTTGAGGCAGTATTAGGTGTCCATTCAGGAGGTGTAAAAATAAAAAATTTCTACATCCAGATGTTGTAATGATGCATCTTCTACATAAAGGGTTCATGGAGGATTACCTGTGTTGGTATGCACATAGAGAACTATTTGTTCATAATGAGAGCATGATAGAAAGGGTGGTTGTGTCATCTTCTAGTGCTAACAACGTGCATGGAGTTGCAAATAACAACAGTAATCCTTACAGGCATATGATTATAGATACAATGAGAATGAATCAAGGTAATGCTAGTTAATGTCCAATCATAGAAGAAGAACCTAATGCAGATGCGGCCAGGTTTTTTATTCTGTTGAAAGATTTTGATGAACCATTATGAGATGGCTGCATAAATCACAGTAAATTATCGGTCGTTGCACAGGTGTTTACCATGAAGTCGGATTATGGGTTGAGTGAGGCTGGTTATGACATAAGTATCGAATGGACAAAAAGCATTTTACTTAAAGGGAACAAGCTGAAAGATAAACTTTTATGCTGCTAAATCCATGATGAAACCCCTCGGTTTAGGATACCAAAAAATTAACATGTGTCCTAATTTCTACATGTTGTACTACCTTGAAAATACTAAGCTAACCGAGTGCATGACATGTGGGCATTCCCATTACAAACCCAAAACTAGCATGTGAAAGACTCTCGTGGCATATAAAAAATTTAGATACTTCCCAATCACACCTAGACTACAGAGGTTATTCATGTCACCAATGACTGCTGAGCACATGACATGACACCAATCACATGATGTGATAGATGGAGTAATGGTGCATCATTCTAACAGTGAAGCATGGAAACACTTTAATAGTGTGCATCCTCACTTTTCTGCTCAATTAAGGAACCTGCATCTTGGGTTGTGTACAGACATATTCAACCCATTCAGGTCATTTGCTACTCATTCTTGTTAACCGGTTATACTTATGGTTTATAACTTGCCACCGGGGATGTGTATGAGGCCGAAGTTCATGTTTTTATCTATGGTCATACCCGGTCCTAATAGTCTGGGCTAGAATATTGATGTTTGTCTTCGACCATTGATTGATGAGTTGACGCAGTTGTGGTCCTACAGGGCTTTGAGTTATGATATGTCGAGAAAACAAAATTTTCTTATGAGACTAGTTTTGAAGTGGACTATCAATAATTTTCCAGCTTATGGAATGGTTTCTAGTTGGAGCACGCATAGAAAAGTAGCATGTCCATATTGCATGGAAAACTCATTGTGTTTGGTTTCCAATTCGGTAAGCAGAAGTTTTTCTGGTTTTGGTTTGATCCATAACTGGGTAAAGCAAAGTATTTTCTAGGAGCTTTCTTATTGGAAAACCAATCTCCTCCGCTATAACCTTGACGTCATACACATAGAAAATAATGTGTTTGAGAATATTTTCAACACTATCATGGACGTGAAGGGGAAGACAAAGACAACATCCAGACTAGAATGGATATAGCATTGTTTTGTAACCGTAAAAATATGGAGTTGGTTTATGATGGGTCATAGGTCGCAAAGCCCAGAGCAAGCTTTGCCTTAGAGAAAAACACACAACTACTAGTATAGCAATGATTTAAGAGTTTGTGTTTTCCTTATGGACATGCCTCGAACATATCAAGGTTGGTTAATCTAGATGAATTCAGATGTTATGGAATGAAGAGCCATGACTACTACGTGTTTATGCAAACACTCATTCCATCAGGTTATCGTGATTTGTTGCTAAAAGGGATATGGGATGCACTCATGGAGATCAGTCATTTCATTAGAAATATATGCTCTAACAAGTTGCAGACACATGACAATGAAAGACTTGAAACGAATGCCGTTAGGACAATATGCAAACTTGAGATGATATTCCCTCCATCATTTTTTGACTCAATAGAGCATCTACTCATATATTTACTAAGCTTGGGAAGGAATGCTAGTGTTTCATTGTCTTTACTAAGCCTGGATCCTGAAAAAAAAGTTAAGTGCTATAATGAGTATTTTGTCAATGGATATGTGTTTCATACTGAATAATACGGGCATGGAAGAAAGACATATAACAGTAGTGTTTGTGTTAAGGGATCGACTTGTAGTTTGTCAATGGATATGTGTTTCATACTGAAGAATATGGGCATGAAAAAAAGACATATAATAGTGGTATTTATGTTAAAGGATCGACTTGTAGTGAGTTTGAAGCTGACAATTATAGTAAATTAGAAAATAGTGTCGAATGCAATATCATAGTGAGCATAATAAAGTATTTTCATTCAAATGCTATTGGTATGACACCACTAATAGAGGAATCAGAGTAGATCCCCACTATGATCTGGTCGAAATTAACTCAAAAGCTAGACTTCATAACATAAATGATGTCTTTGTTTTCGTCAAGCAATGTTAGTAAGTTTATTACACATACACCCCTTTCTTTAGAAAGGATCGCTCAAGAGTTGATTGGCTATCCATTTCAAAAACAAAACTCAGGGGTCATGTCGAGGTTGTTCAGGATGAGAATGAAGACCCAAGTGTGGGAGATGATGTCTTTCAAGTTAGTGAGTTAGTTGAACCATATTGAGTTGCTCCATCGATTGACTTAGAAGAAAATTTAAATTTTCATGTCTTCAATGATAGTTTTGTTGATGTTGGCGTTGAGTAGTTGAATGTTGTTCTGAGCTCCAACGGACAAGCACAAGTCGATGAAGATGATGATGATGTCAATGTTGAAGATTGTGATGGAGCTAATGACAATTCAATTAAAGAAGAAGAAGATAATTCTGACTAACTATTAGAACACGAAAGTGTAAAGGAATTTTTTATAATGTAATATTTTGGATGAAATTTTGTACTGAGAAATATTTATTTTATAATTGTTATGTGCACTATTGTTATTATGTTGTGCATGCAGCTTTCAATTTAAATGTTTTCTAGGAGGATAGACAGACAATACAAGCATAATCTATAATTCACTGTGCACATCACCAATGGAAACACTGAGGGTTAGAGTCCATCGGTGTATTCCAGAGGCGAAGGGAATTGTTCACATCCCACATCACTGATGGAAACACCGACGGTTTATATCTGTCGGTGCATTCTAGAGGCAAAGAAAACTGTTCACATCCCACATCACCGATGGAAACACCAATGGTTTGTGTTCATCGGTGTATTCCAGAGCCGAAGGGAACTGTTCACAAATCATCGATGGAAACACCGATAGTTTGTGCCCGTCGGAGTATTCTAGAGGCGGAGGGAATTGTTCACAGATTGCCGATGGAAACACTGACAGTTTGTGTCCGTCGGAGTATTCCAGAGGCAAAGAGAACTATTCATAGATCTCCAATGGAAACACTAATGGTTTGTCTCCATCGGTGTATTCTAGAAGCAAAGGGAACTGTTCACATCCCATTTCGGTGATTCCTCTAACTCAGTTGCAAGTTGCCGAGGGAATCACCGATGGACTGATTAATAATAATATTATTTAATATTATGTTGGTAATTTCATCGGTAAGAACACGTAATCCAAAGCTCAAGTAATTAATGCATCTTTAATAGTGTGTACTATTTTAAAATAGCGAGGAAATTACTGACGAAAAAATTAAAATTTTGGAGGGTTTTTTAAAAAAATTTAGTGCGAAATAAAAATTTCAAATTGAATATATCAATAGAATCACCAATAGATTAATTAAAAATAATATTATTTAATTGTCTATCGGTGATTTCATCGGTAAAAACGCAATATAAAACCCACTGAGCACCCCTTCAGTTCATTTTTTCCTCTTGTTCAATTTTCTTAATTCTCTCTCGATTTTTCCTCTCAACTCAATTGATTTTGCTTCAATTTCTAGTTATTTCCTCATCTTCAAAGATGTGTATTGTGGTTCTCCTCACTTATTTTGATTTTCTGTTTTTCATCTTTTTTTTTATTTATTAACAATATATTTTTGTTTTTTTTGTATTGTAGATAGATAAAATTTAAAAGTAAACACAATTTTAAGGTAAGCATTTTTCATTCCTAAAGTCTATAGTTTTTTTTTTATTAATTTGTAGCCTATTTTATTGTTTTTATTGCAATAATGATTGATTGTTTTGTTGAATTTTAATTATTATTGTTGAATTTTCTATATAAATGTTAATTGAATATATAGGATTTTTTTAATTGCTTTATCTAAATTTTATTGTATATATTGCATAATAAAGTGTTTGATTGTTTTGTTTAATTTTAATTGTTATTGTTAAATTTGTATAGATGTTAGTTGAATATATAGAATTAATTTTTTTTTCTATATTTTATTGTTAAATTTGTATAGATGTTAGGTTATATATGGGATTTTGTTTTCTCTATTTTATGGTTAGAAACATTTTATTATCACTTTGAAAATGAGATGAAATTAAATAATCTAAAATTTCTGGTATAAATAAAATAAAATCAATTAGTTTGTGGCATATATCTTGTCAATATTTGCAGGTTCGGACAATTTAGGTAGTCGTCAGTATAGGGTAGGTGCTACCAAATTTTTTTAAAAAAATCAAATTTGATTATGTAATTATTCATCAAATTTGTGTAGATGCGTAGAATAAAATCAACAGCACGTCGTGAGCACATGGTTGCAGCTAGTTCTTCTAACAACGATGATGACATGTCCTTAGGTGCCGACCAAGAAGAGGCACCTACAACGACTCACGAAGTTGCCTCTTCCAGCACGGTTCCACAAGGTAGAGGTTGTGTGCTTTCACAGCAAGGTCAATTCACCTGCAAGTACGAGGCACATTGGAAAGACGACCTTTCAATGTAAGTTTGTTTTGGTTTTAGTTTTTTTTTTTTTTACTTATAATGTAATTTGTGAACAACTAGTTAATATTTCATTAATTTTATTTATTTTCAGGTTCACAAACATTGAGGTCGCCCGAGTAATAACTTCGGCATTTAAATTGTCGATGGAGATTCCATTGTTTCAATGGAGTGAGGTTTCAAGACATCTTGATTGGAGACCTTATATTGATGCATGGTTTCAAAGTTTTGAGGTTAGTGTTAACTTTAAATTTTAACTATTTTTTATGTTATATTGAAATTATTGATTTATTTTTAATAAATTATTTATACAAAGAATAAATTCGAGTGGGATAACACGAATGATAATGTTGTGAGGAGGGTGTGGGAGAATCATGGGGCAACTAGGTAACATCGAAAACGATACGATATTTTTTTAAAAAAATTATATATTAAAATCTAATTTGTCATTAACTCATATAAAATTCATTCATGGATGTAGGTTGCATGACTTTTGGTATGAAGCGCAGGAAAAAAACAAAAAAATATGTCAGAGATAACGGTCTACAAGGCTGGAATGTGTGTGGTGATTTGGAGGGATTTCAGTTGTCATTCATCTCGAAGGATATATGGGCACAATATATCCAGCACGTGATGTCTGAGCAATTCACACGATGCTCACAGTTCGGTACCGATAACCAGAATCGGCAAATTCACAGTTCGGTGACCACATACACTGGCGACTCCGTTCCGTTCATTGCACATGTGAAGCGGATGATACGATTAATTTTAATGACATCTATCTTTAATTAATTTGTTGTTATTTATAAATATATTTAACTTGTAACATTTTTTTATAGGCTACGTCTCTTGGATGTGAGTCGAGCCTAATGGAGCTATTTGTAGAGACGCACGTGCGGAGTGAAGACCGCCAAATGAGGGTGCAATAGTTCGTTGACAACTGTGCTCAACACTTTGTGGTATGTTCGTTCAACCATTTTGTTTCGTAAGTCATTATTTTCTTGAATTGAATTTGATAATTTCTTTTTTAATTTTCAGGAGACAGATAATAGCCGGTTGAGAGAGAGATATGGGGACGATCATTCAACCCACCCGGATTTCTATCCGAATTTGTGGATGGAGGCATGATCGTTTAGTGGACCCAATAAAAATCGGGTGTACGGACTCTCCAACACTATAGCCAAGAACATGTGGGCAGCCAGTAGTGTCTCAACTGTTGGGAGCTCCCTATCAGTATCAAGCACCTAGTCTCAGGAGTTCATAGCCTTGTAACAACACATGGCTCATCTCTCCGAAAAATATGAGCGACTCTCGGTAGATTATGAATAACTCCGCCAAATGGTCATGGAAATGAGATCACAGATGGTTGGTATGTGGGCACCCCCTTTTCGTTCATATGGTCCCAGGAATGACCAGCCCCCTCCTCCTCTTCCAGCGCTACCATTGTTTTAGTTTAATTTTTATTTGTACAAATAGATTTGTAATGAATATTTGGATTTTATATCATTCAATTTTATTTTTACATATTTCAATTTTATACAATTTTATTTGTTTAATTATTTTCTTTTTTTATTATTGTATACAATTTTATTTTTTAAAACATTTTTTAATTATCACGAACGGAATTACAGATGAAATAACCCTATCGGTATTTTACAAAGAGTTGAAAAAACATTATTGCGTATGCCACAATCACTGACAGAATAATTCCATCGTTGATTTACCGATGTGACTACAAACAGAATTAGTCCGTTGGTATATTCCGAAGAGTCTGGAAAACAAATTACTACATATGCCATAATCACCAATGAGAATATATTGATGGAATTATTACATCGGCATATTTCCAACAGGAAATTTTTTTTTTACTAATAGAATTAGCGACAGACGATGGAATTACCGACGAATGGTATATCGACAGATGCTTTCTGTCGGTGAATTAGTAGGTAAAAGTTTCACCAACAAAATGGCAATCTCACGCTAACGAAAACATTTTGTCAGTAAAACTATTAAATGTTGTAGTGAATCTTCATATTTTTATGATGAGCAAGATCTCGAACTTGCAATCTTTAATTATAAGTAAGATCGATTAACTCTAGATAAGTATTAATACAGTTCGGCATGATCGTTAGATGAAATGAGACACTTTAGGTTTATTGTTTCCCTATAACAATTGAATCTCTTTAATAGTTCTAGGAAACATAGAAGATTTAACTGTGGTTTCACAAAAAAATATTGAAATTACACCCAAACAACAAAATATTAATTTTACAATGCAATTTCATGCTTATGTAGGTTAATGACCTTTGGCCAAGGGCTTACAAGACTAGTTGAGTCTCCATTAGGTAATATTTAGTTAACTAGATTAATTATGAATGCTAAAACAATCATATTATCTAAACTCAATATTTCATTAATTAATTATGATGGTGGAGTTTATGGCAACATTAATCAATTATTAATTGTTTGTGTGAAAATAAAATAGTTCTATGTTCCTTAAGAATAAAATAACCACCAATCTATAGGTCTTGACACTAATTATCACTTAGTCCCTCATGTTTCAATGTTTGTAATTTAATCCTTTGACTCTTATTGATTATTTCCTTATTAAAACTTATTTTGGTTTGTTGTAATCCCATTGTGGTCTTGAAAATTTTTATTTTTTAGAAAAAGATCAACACAATTTAGTTTTAAAAAGAAATCAAAGTAAGAGAATCGACTGCATGAGTCATGAGACTAAATTATAGATTTCAAACATAAAAGACTAGTTTATAGTCAAGTTCATAACTTAAGGACCAAATAGTAATTAACTTTTCCTTTGACATTGGAGTTTGTCAATTTCTACATAATTCTACCAAGCTTTAGCCCTAGAGGTATTCGCTTGGATGGGCCTAAGGATGTTAAGTTGTTGATTGGCCTCTAGTTTCTTTAAATAAGGATCTTGGTAAATGTAAAAAAAAAATAAGAACAAAACATGTTGATCCATCAGTAACCCCCCAGGTCTTTGTGTATATATTATGCAAAGATTTTTAAAGGTTACCAACAGTAAATGAGATCATTTTTACTTTCTCTATAAGATTTATCTATCTCATAGGGGACTGTTGGGATTCTTTATGGCTAGGTGACTCATCTTTATTTAAAGGAAGCATCTTTTGGGAAGCAAAATGATAGCTTGCATTTAATATTATAATTGAGTGGACTTTTAAAGATCAAAGATAATATGAAAAATTATACGATGAGGGTAGAAAGATGTTTTTTTATAACCTTGTTCATTCTTGCCTCTATCTTTTCTCTTACTTTTGTAACTTTTGAAAAAACTACTTTATTGAAAACCCCGAACTATTTTAGTTCTAATCTAAGGAGACAAACTCATTTCTAGGTATTTTCCACCACCAGTTTCTTTCCCTTTCTACTTTAAATCAAAATATAGACCCAAAAGGAGTCAGATTTGTCTTTAAAAAAAGGATGTTGTTGCCCCTAAAAAGGAATGTCACAGAACTAGAAGGGGTGACACCCTAACATCCATCGCTAACAAGGAGGAGAGTAACTCTCCTCGCAAAAGTCCTCCTGTCATTACTAGGGAATCCCATGAGAGAGGGAGGCTATCTTAGATCTTTGAGGATGACGTTCCTTTATTCCTTGGCATGAGAGCTCAATCTTCTTAAGAAATAGAAACTTTAGTGAAGTCCATAGAAGAGAGTTCAGAAAGGAAGTTTTTGTCTCTTGTTGCAGTTAGAGGCAAGGTTGAAGAAGTGATGGAAGACTACCCCCATCATTTTTATTAACTCTCTATTTATAAGAGCACTATTCCTAAGGAGACATTGGTGGGAGTCAGAAATCCTATAAAAAATGAAGTCAGAGGCAGTCGTACTCACCCAATTGGGGTTAAAGCAGATTTTAACTCACCTTAAAGTGATTGCAAGCGCTGCCACCCGCTTTAAAATGAGGAGGGTCTACACCGCTCAGGAGTTCGGTGTTCCAGTCTCAATTATAGAGATTCCTATGATGACATTTTCTCTGCCTCAACTTCCTTCCAACTTTGCTAATAGAGGCTGCAATAGTTGAGCTTTCTACTCAGGTTGTTCTTGAGAGAACTGAGTTTAAGGATGCTTTTACCAACCTCACTTCTAGTCGAGCTCTTATCACTTTCCCCATCTTTATTGAGGAGGAGAGGCAACTTATATCACCATCTTGTTAGACATCTCAATGATGTCTGATGAGGGCTACAATCGTTATTTAGCTTTAACTAGTCAAATTCCAATGACAAAACAAACCATTATTGGTGTCAATGGGTTCTATCTGATGAGAGAAGTTTTATTTAGGTATTTTATACCCTTTATCTAGCTAGAAAATATATATTGAGGTTGGCAAAAAATATTTCGACTTGACTTTGTGATTTTGGACCAATTTAGTGGTGTTTCGAGTTGAAATATGTGTTTGTTGAGGTTATTAGGGTGTTTATTAGAGTTTCTAGGTGCAAATAAGTTAAAAATTGTTTACTTTTTGGAAAAACTAATAAAACTTTCATATAAGGGCTAAGGAAAAAAACATAAGAAATCTAAAGAATAAAGATTAAAAAAAAACACATAAAACTACACTCGAATGGATAGTTTTAACCACCAAGACATGTTGCATTCAACATCTAAAGTGCGAGAGCGTATTTTTCTTTATGGAAAAAACGATGATAACAATCTATTACTACTACTCTTATAACCATTATTATGAATATTAATAGTATTATCATTAGCACAATAATTATTATTACTATTATTAGTACTATCATTAGCACCTCTATTATTATTATTTTTACTATCATGACTACTACTACTACTACCAACACACCACTATTATTGTTGTCATTATTATTACCAACATTGTTGTTGTTGTTGTTGTTGTTGTCGTGAGGTGACATTGGGCTGGCGCACTAAAATGGCTCCTGATAGGTATTGTTAGGAAAGGAAAGGGATTTAGGTTTAATCATAAAATTATGATTAAGGTTCAAGAGTCGCCACCTAATATTAAGGTTACTAAGAAACTTAATGGTCTGCGAAAGTCTGAGTAAGGGACTGGTTATGCAAAAGGAAGGCACATCACCCCAGTGCACCTTACCTAAGGTAAGCTGCATTTGTTGTTAAATTGTTTTTCTAGGTTTCTTCTAAGGTCTAAGAAAGATCTCTCTTTATGAGAGAGTCTCTACCTCTTTGGGTTCCATTCTAAATGTTCTAAAGTCTAAATATTAGCATCACATTTATTTTGCACTTTATTTCTTTAATACCTGAAAGTGCACTCTACTATGTAGTTTTACACCCCGAGTATTAAAGTATATGTCTAAACCCTAATGTAAAATGAACAAAATGATTGGTGAAGGGTTTTTGGCATTTGGCTAGGGTTTGGAGGAGAAAAGGATGGGGAAAACTCATTTAGTTGGAGGAGGAGAGAAGTTGAGGCATTCCTGGTGTTGTAGGAAAGATCGGCAAGTGGTTGATGGTGGCAACTACGGCTTAGGTGTGGCAGCGAAACTGGCCAAAGTGGTGGCCAAGAAGGGGGAAAGAAAAAACTAGCTAGAATTTAGTCTCCTAAAATTCCAATATTCTCAATTAAGCTCCTAAACTTAATTTTTCACCAATTAAGATCTTAATAAAATTAATTTGACCCATTTAAAATATAATTAAGTCCTTGCACCTAATCAAATCATTTAATTAGATCGAATTTAATTCTTAAACATAACTAATCATTTAATTTGGCCCATGATTAAATCAAATTGGCATATTAAAAATCTAATTATGTCTTTAGACTTAAAAATTATGCAGATTTGTTTAATAATGATTTGATTTGACCTTAAATATGCATTATCTCTCTAAGTTTGGATGTAATGAGCTACAATTAGGCTTCTAATTTGTCTTGAATTGCAACTTGATTTTCATATATGTTTGCAATCCTTTCTAACCTACTTTTCCAAGTCACCAGTCTTCTTGCTTTTTTTATTTTATATTTTTATTTTGAAAAGAAAAAAGATGAATTTGGGGAATAACTCAGAAATGGGTTGTTGTTGTTATTATTATTACTAATTAATATCATCATTATCATTATTACTATTACAATTATTGTTGTTATTATTATTATTATTATTTATTTCCTGCAATCATTTATCAAATTCAAATTATAAAATGAAAAAAAAAGAGTAATCATTCATCAAGTTCCACTAACCTCTTTGTCATGTGAGCGTATTTGTAATCATTCAATCATTTATTATTACTGTTACAATTATTGTTGTTGTTATTATTATTATTATTATTTATTTCCTACAATCATTTATAAAATTCAAATTATATATATATAAAAAAAAATAATCATTCATCAAGTTCTAGTAACCTCTTTGTCATGTGAGCGTATTTGTTTTTTCTTTTCCTTGAAATGCGGGAAACATCTCCCCCCTAATTTTTCTAACAAATTGTGTAGTTTTCCATCCTTTATGACATGTCATCAAAAGCTGTGCAATTTATACAAATGATATGCATCTTTTAATAATTATTTTTTCGGTGTGCATAACAATAATAATAATAATAAAGGATTGTGGTGCACGAGATGATGAAGATTTGAATAGTCAGACTGAAAAATATAGAAGATATAATTATAGAATAATACAAGCCTAAGAAAAGAGACCGTCGAGTCAAATTACATGTGTTATAAAAACAACTATAATTTATAACAGTGCTCAAGTCTCATAAAAAATACTTTAGGTCTCGTTTTATAATTTTATAATGGACTCCAAGATGCTGGGTTGGATGGTATGATTAGATTTGTTTATGGTAACAGTCAATAGAATTATTGAGGAGAAATAAATAATTCATGGGTAGGTGGAACAAAGAAAAGATTCTCTCCAAAACCTAATTTGTGGGGGCCTTTCATAGTAGTAGGCAGTAGCTGGGTATCCTCTCTCACTGTCTAATCAGATGCAGACCAAATTGTCTTTGGAGTGTTAAAATTGTACATCTAAGAACTTATACATATAACATATTCCTAATATTAAATAAGTGTTAGTTATTCTTTCAATTAACATTATAACAGTTATGTTTTATCTGATAAGATAAGAATTTTCTTACCGATAATAACTTTTCTTAAATTTTAGACAGACAAATAATTGGAAAACACAACAATACCTTAGTTTATATCAGATAATCAAACAATGCAGCTTACCTTAGGTACGATGTATTTGGGGTGCTAATACCTTTTCTTTACGCAACCAGTCCCTGTACCCAATCTTTAAAACCAGTTAAGGTTCCTGGTAACCAAAAACTAGGTGATGACTATCATTCCCTCTTTCCACTAATAACAAACAAGAATTCCTTGTCTACCCTATTTTCTAGATACTCAAACCAATAAAGTGGAAGCATTCGTCGCGACGCCACACACATGTGATAAAATTCAAACTATAAAATAAAAGGAGTAATCATTCATCAAGTTCCACTAACCTCCCTGTCATGTGGGTGTGTTTGTTTGTTTTTTCTTCCTGGGATGCAGACGACATCTCTCCCACTAACGTTTCTAGCATGTCTTAAAATACTGTGCAGTTCTCCATCCTCTCTGACATGTCATCGAAAACTGTATGGTTTCATGATTATCTCTTTGGTGCACATGCCAATCAAGATCAATAACAATCAAGGTCAATAAAGAAACCAAAAGGTCATTAGTAATATTACTGTTAATAATAATGATAATAGTTTGATGCCTTTTTGATTTTGGTCATTGGTCTTGAATTTAAGTGATTTGACCTTAATTGACCATTAAACTTTTTTATTTTCTTCAATTTAACCCTTGATTGCAATCAATTAGGTCCCTATAGTTTGATGTCTTTTGCAGATTGGTCTCTGGATGCGAATCTCTTCAATTGACCCCAAAACTTTGATTTTCTTATGATTTTACCCCTGATTTCAATCAATTAACATGGTAAAAATTGAATTTGGTCTTCTGAAATTCCAACCTTCTTAATTAAGTTCAAATTGAGCTCTCAAACTTAATTTTTCACCAATTAAGCCCTTAATAAAATTAATTTTATTTGTCCTTGAATGTGAATTTCTTCAATTTAACCCCTAATTGACCCTAAACTTTGATTTTCTTATGATTTTACCCCTGATTTCAATCAATTAACATGGTAAAAAATGAATTTGGTCTTCTAAAATTTCAATCTTCTTAATTAGGTCCAAATTGAGCTCTCAAACTTAATTTTTCACCAATTAAACCCTTAATAAAATTAATTTGACCAATTTACAGTATAATAAAATCCTTGTACCTAATTAAATCCTTTAATTGGATCCAAATTAATTCTTAAACATAAAAAATCATTTAATTTGGCCATGATTAAATCTAATTGGCCTATTAAAAATCTAATTATGTCTTTGGACTTAGAAATTATGCATATTTGTCCAATAATGATTTGATTTGACCTTGAATCTGCATTGTCTCTCCAAGTTTGGGTATAATGAGCTACAATTAGGTTTCTAATTTGTCTAGAATTGCAGCTTCATCTTCCTATATATTTGAAATCCTTTCTAGCCTACTTTTTCAAGTTGGCAGTTTTCTTGCTTTCTTTACTTTATATTTTTATTTTGGAAAGAAAAAATATGAATTTGAGGAATGATTCAAAAATTGGTTGTTGTTGTTATTATTATTAGCATAATTATTATTATTACTAATTAATATCATCACTATTATTACTACTATTATTATTACTATTATTATTATTATTATTATTATTATTATTATTTATTTCCTACAATCATTCATCAAATGCAAATTATAAAATGAAAAAAAAAAAAAGTAATCATTCATCAAGTTCCACTAACCTCTTTGCCATGTGAACGTCCCCCCCCCCCCCCCAAACCTAACTTTTATAGCATGTTCTAAGAAATGATGCAGTTCTTCATCCTTTGTGACATATCATCAAAAATTGTGCAGTTTATATAGATGATATGTATCTTTTCATGATTATTTTTTCGGTGCGCATGTTAATCAAGTCATTAAAGGATTGTGGTGCAGGAGATTATGAAGATTTGACTAGTCAAAATATAGAAGATATAATTATAGAATAATACAAGCCTAAGAAAAGAGACCGTCGAGTCAAATTACATGTGTTATAAAAACAACTATAATTTATAACAGTGCTCAAGTCTCATAAAAAATACTTTAGGTCTCGTTTTATAATTTTATAATGGACTCCAAGATGCTGGGTTGGATGGTATGATTAGATTTGTTTATGGTAACAGTCAATAGAATTATTGAGGAGAAATAAATAATTCATGGGTAGGTGGAATCAAAGAAAAGATTCTCTCCAAAACCTAATTTGTGGGGGCCTCTCATAGTAGTAGGCAGTAGCTGGGTATCCTCTCTCACTGTCTAATCAGATGCAGACCAAATTGTCTTTGGAGTGTTAAAATTGTACATCTAAGAAGAAAATAGCTATGGAGGGGAGTCGTAAGGCTGCTATGGAGGGGATTCGCCGGGCTGCTAGAGCTTATTATGATCATCTGCCCGATGGGGAAAGGAAAAACGCCACAAAAGATTTCAATGACATGGATAAGAACAGAGACGGGAAAATTAGCCTACTTGAATACGTTGACTATCTCAAGAAAAAAAAAGCCACGAGTTTCGTTCAACAGAGCATCTTCAGGGCGCTGGACAAGGACGACAATGGAACCTTGGATTTTGAGGAAGCAATCGTCTTGTTCTACCTCATGAAGAGTGGAAGAGCTATAATCTGCAAGGGTTGTGAGAAGTTCTTGGCAGGAGCATATTTCAGTTGCTCTCAATGTTTCTTCAATGTTTCAGTGAGCACCTATGAAATTTGTTGTGCTTGTTATCGTGGTAACAATTTCACACACCACGGTGATGCCATCTTCTGCGATAACTATACTTTACTACGTCAAAGCAGGAGCGCGATACAAGCGGCGCCCCGCCTCACAAGGGTAATTCACTGATTTGTTCACTACTTATTACTATACATTTGCCTAAATCTAATTGTTTTTGGAGCTTTACGTTTTTTTCTTTTTCTTTTTCTTTTTGATAGTGGATATTTTTATTTTTATTTTTTTTGCAATTTCAGCTGTCATTTTTTTGTGTTGAGATTTTCTTTTCTTTACATGATCTTTCTAATTCAAAGTGTCATGAAATTAAATCAAAGATCAATTTAATGAAATAGAATTTAAGGCTAGTCTTAAAAAAAAAAAAAAAACCAATGACCAATTTGTTTTTAATTAAAACTGTGCTTTTATTCATTTTCTTGTGAAAATCTTCATTTTAGTCTATCTAAATTAATGATTTTTATTTATGATTCTGAACTTTATTTTTTAATATTTCAATTCTTTAGTGTTGAGATATGAGAAAAACTCGGTTAAAAAAAGGGAATGGTAGTCAACGATGAGTGCCATTTGAATTCCCATTTGTCGTATTGATTGAAGTTCTTTAATTCTCTGAATGAAGAGATTAATTACATTCTTAGGACTGGCTTCAAAATAACTAATAATTCCCATTTGAATCCTCATATTTTCATTGATAAAATCATTCTCTCTATCTAATTAATTAATAAATACCATAATATGTTTAAAAAAATGTTTGCGTATAAAAATATGAACTCATCCTTTATTATGTGTATTATCTTTAATTTCAGAAGCGAGACAAGGCGGCTCAAATCCTTAATTGTAGCATTATGTGAAAGAAACCAATGATGCATTTTATCACCAGTCAAATGCTTCAATCGTACTGTAATTGCTGATGAGGTAAGAACAAATGACTGGAA
This sequence comes from Populus trichocarpa, assembly GCF_000002775.5. NCBI lineage: Eukaryota > Viridiplantae > Streptophyta > Magnoliopsida > Malpighiales > Salicaceae > Populus > Populus trichocarpa. The sequence goes on from NC_037303.2 coordinate 4,109,886, forward strand.
ACTCTTCAAGTGAAGCTCACATGCATCCAGTACGTAGAGAATAAGCTCAAGTAACTTTTATGGAGTTGTATTTTTGTGTTGCAATTGTATTCTCATGCATTCGATCTCCATATTCTCATGTGTACTTTTGGAGGGCATTGAGAAGTTGTTAGTTTAATCTTAAGCTGCTATTATGTAAAATCATGTTGTTAATGAAGCTTATCTAGCGAAATCATTCAGCACCATCACAAGTATCAAGCTTAAAAAGTTTTCACTTAAAGAGATATGAGATATGTTAGAGAATAATATAAATCATATCATGAGACCTTACCTAGTAGATTAAGAGTTGAGATAATTCTTTAATAAAATTAACTTTAAATAGTTATATAGACATGACTGTCGGATGAGACAAGACACTCTAACTAGTTTTTCATTCCAATGTGTGTGTTTGATTTAAAAAAACATTAAATTTATGTTTTTAATGCTTTTTAGTAATCTTTATATGCTAATGTAAAAACAATTTGAAAAAAAAATTGATATATTAAAATCATTTTAACAAAACTTCATCACATTCTCAGACACTCGAGCAACTGCTGTCAAAGGTGGAAGATAATCCACAATGTTGTTTAAAACAAAACAGCACCGTTGGATTATCCCTAGCCCAAATGGGGCTCACACACCTTTCGCCAATCCAACCCTTAATTTTTTGATATCATGCAATAAACCCCTCTCAATTAAACATAATTCTCGGGAGGACTTTTCTCAATTTCATCCTTAGAGATTTCCAATTGAATCCTCAACTTCCAGCGCCTCTTCCAACTTGATTCTTGGTTTTAAGATTCATCAATTTGCCTATTAAGTAGCCTTCAAACTTCTAGTATCTTGCAATTTGATCCTTAATTTCATCCAATTGAGTTTGAAAAAATTAAATTTGGCCATGTAAAATTCCAATCTTCTTAATTAAGCTCAAATTCACTTTCCAAACTTAAATTTTCACCAATTAAGTCCCTAACAAAATTAATTTGACCCATTGAGTTATCCTTTTGGGTTCAGTTCGGTTTTTTCGATTTCAGGCTTATAAAACTAAAACCGAACCGGTCGGTTTTTTAAAAATTCTAATCAGTTTTTTTTATGGTTCGGTTTTTTCGATTATTTTTTTCTGGTTTTCTCAGTTTAATCAGTTTTTCAATTTTTTTCTTACCCCTAATTTTATTTTGTCTCAAATGATGAACCATTCTTCAGCAACTACACACTTTTATTATCTTTGTTGTATATTTCCATGCTTACATTATTTGGTCATTTTCCCATTTCTTACAAGTTATCTGACATGTTTTCTTCTAATTATTTCATTATTTGATCAACTGTGGGGGGGGGGGGGGGGGGGAATTATTTTAAACCTATATAATGCACTATGAGAAAAAAAAACAAAATATTTTAAATTTTAATACCTAAATAAATTGAGGTCTCTTCTTCCTACTAAAAATAAATAAATAAATAAACCCACATGTACATTTGAATTTTATATTTTTCTCTTGGAAAATTGTGCTAATTGGTATGTGAATGTGGTCCGCCTCTTATCATCCAAGATTTGAATTTTAAAAAAGATTGTAAGAAAATATTTTAAAAAACAAATTCAAGCAGGGACTTAGTCTCAATGTAAAAAACAAATTCAAAGATATTATTACTTTTAATGTTTAAAAACTATGTATTTATATGGAGTTGACTTTCAAGAATTTTATTTTTTCCTCGAAGAGTCAAGATAAACTAACGGCTATATATCAGTAGAATTGCATTCAAATTTAATTTATCATATTATTTTTAAAATATTCAAGATGATGTGAATGCTTATAGAAAACTTTTCAATTTAAAAAACAAAAATAGAAAGTTGTTTCCAAATTCTTATTGTAAGAAAACACAAACCAGGTTTTAATTCATCTGATTTTTCGTCTTTTTTATATTTCGTTTTAAAACAAAGCTAAAACAAACACTTTATCTTTGAAAAACTATGGTTAATAAGCATGCTTTTTTAAAAACAATTCATGAAAGATTCCCTTTTATAATATAAATATAAAGTTACAAATAGAAATAACAAATAACAAATAATTTAAAAGTTGGTATGAAATAGGAAATATGGATTGGAATATTTGAATGCGGAGTAGTTGGGGTTGAAATATTTTTTGATAAATATATTATTTTTAATAATTTGATTGCATTTAAGAAATTATTTTATTTACTCTTTAGCATATTTTATCTTGTCCATGCATGTATGTTGGATACAGATGAATGTCTTCATGCATCATTAGTTTATTTGTGATAGATCGCTTCAGAATGCATACACATGGAAATTTTAGGCTAACTGAGGGATTAATAACTTACCTTATGACATTTAGTTTGTGTAAACCCCAACTCTTCGCTGAGTGTTTAGACTGGTAATGATTGGTATACATGCTATTTTATTACCTACTAAGCCCCCATATTGTTTTTATAAGGGTGATCACTAGAACAACAAACCCTTTTAAGAGACCAGGCCAAGTAGTCAATCTACCACCTGTCTCACGTAAAAGGATTAAAACCTACATTTAGGGTGTATTGTAATCACCCAATAAAACAAAAGTAAATCCAGAAATGACTCCACCGTAGTTGCAAATTTCTAAAGTGGCAATGAAACGGTTTTTGTTACTGGTTCCCAAATCGGCAGCGACACAATTTTCGTTGTCGGTTTCTGAATACGCAACGCGTCATAGTTTTCGTTGCTGATTTTTTAGTCGGCAACAACATAGTTTTCGTTGCTGATTTTTGAATCAGTAGCGCATCACAGTTTTTATTGTCGATTTATGAGTTGGCAGTGACACGGTTTTTGTTGTTGATGCCTGAATCAACAGCACATCATAGTTTTTGTTATCGATTCTGGAATCGGCAATGACACAGTTTTCGTTGCTGATTTCTAAGTCGACATCGACACAGTTTTCGTTACTGATTTCTGAATCGACAGTGCGTCACAACTTTCATTGTTGATTTCTGGTCGGCAACGACATAGTTTTCATTGTTGATTTTTTAGTCGGCAGCGACACAATTTTTTTTACTATTTCTGAGTCAACGGCGGCTGCGTGTGCCGACTAATCCATGCGTTTTGTAAAACCTAACAAAAAACTTAGTTCTTTGTCATGTAAAACTCGATGAACTTTATCTTTGGCCGATCTATATTACCAAAAACTTAGTCAATTGGGTGTTCAATCAAAGGTTTAAAGTGAAGAAAAACCTAGAAAGATCCTTCATCTCAACCTCTAAGAGCAAAAATCTCTGATAGCATAACACATGATGGAAGAATAGTAAAAGAAGATGAAGGGGCATAAGTGATCCTAGACCTATCAAAACCCTCAAACACCATTTGAACATGTGAATTTCTTTTCTTTGGTAGCCATGCAACTCAGCCTCCATTATGTGCTTTGAAAAGTTAATTCTAATCAAGCAAGAGGGAAAGATTGATAAATAACGCTCTCTAAACTTAAAAAATCATTTACGAGAGTCATGATGAAATGGACAACTATACATTTTTGTTCACATTGAGAAAATCCAAACACAAGACTTCAAATGAGTATTTGATCCTTCTTGAACCCAATGCAAAATAGGTTATCTCCTAAACCAATCCCCATGATGAAATACCTTTCTTTAAAGACCGATACAAATCATGAAAGTTATATGAACATTATTATTTGACCTGTTTTTGAATGGACAGGTCGCCCGTAAAAATAAACTAGTGTTTGAATTTCAAAATGGGTAGGTTGCTCATGAAAATATTCTAGTTTTTGAATTTGAAAATGGTAGGTCGTTCGTGAAAATATATCAGTTTTTTAATGGACAGGTTGGCCGTGAAAATAAATCAGTGTTTGAATTTCAAAATGGACAGATCGCTTATGATAATATACTAGTATTTTAAAAACAAAATTCAAAAAAGGGAGGTAGGTTGTCATAGCCCAAATTTTGGTTTTTGCTTTTTTTTTTATATGAAAAAAATTAAGATTCGGGTCGAGACAACACAAGTTGAAAGTTTTGAGGGTTTAATCATGGTGGAATTTTGACTTTGGAAGTTAATTTTGAAAGAATTTGAAAGAATTAACAAGTCTGGGGTTTCTATTAAACTTTGATTCAGTTTAATTAATGACATCAAGAGTTTAATTGAAGAATTAATAAGTTTGGAGACTTAATTGAGCTTAGAATTAGTTTAATTAATAAAATCAGGGGTATAATTGAAAAAATATTAAATTCTAAACTAATTTAAGTCAAAATTGCAAGAAATTAAAGTTCAATGACCAAAATACAAAGACAGGGTACTGTAGGGAGCTTAATTGATTTATTCCAAGGGTAATTTTGAAAGAATTAAAAGTTAAAAAGTCAATTAGGGATTAAATCGATTTAAAATTGAAGTCAAGGACCGTTTTGGAAAAGGCACCAAGATCCTGGGGTCTAATCATAGTTTTCCCAGGGGGCCTGTTTAAAGAATTCCGAAAGTTCAAGGACCAAATTGAAAATGGTCATCCCAGTCTAAAACGACGCCGTTTCAAAAATGCACTATTCTTCTTCTTCCTTCTCTGACGCTGAAAGTCCACCTGCAAAGAAGGAAAGGAAATTATGAAATGCCGGCACCCCAGTCCAACCAAAACACAAATTGCAAATCCTATCTTCACGAAGATTACAACCCTGGGGAGATAAGGATGAGATTTCATGCCCTCGTGCTTATAAAAGGGAAGAACAGGGAAGATCGCAGGGGGAGAAAAAAAAGGAGAAAAAGCTGGGAAAACAAAAGGAAGAACACTAGCCAAAAGCCTAAGAAACGGAGACCAGAAATAGGACTTAACAACTTAGAATTCAGACGAAAAAACAAAAAACCCAGAACACAGACGCAAAAAACAATGAAAAGAAAGGAACAGAGAAAGTAGGGAAAAAAAATAAAACAGAAGCCAAAGAAAAGAAGAGATAAAAGAAGAGGGAAGGAGCAGGAGCAGGACAGGAGCAGCCCGAGCGACAAGCGACTCCACGCCTTTACCGCCAGCACAGGTAAGCTTCTTCCTCCCCCCTCTTCTTGCAAATTTAATTAACTCCTCACTGTACACGCGTGATCCTCGCGTGACTACTGCCTGGACCGGTTTCTGGTCTGTACCAGTAACAGGGCCGGGACTGCTTGGCTATACCCAGCCCAACATAAAAAAAAAGTAGTCTGGGCCTCAAGTCTAGCCAGCCAGACTATGGTTTGGCAAAACACACTTTTATGTCTTATTCATATATTTTATTATGATATTTATCCAAATGAGTCCCATTTAAATATTAGAAAATTCTAGAAATATTTTGGGATCTCATTGATTTATTTGTGGGCCCTTTGCGCTTTCTTTATATTTTTTCTTTGTGTTTTTTTTTTTTTGCTATATGTTTTGTGGACCAATACTGTTAAATGCAAATTTGCTGTGTAATTTTTCTTTTTTAAGCTTGTCTAAAAAGAGTAAATAATTAAAAGGGAAAAAAAAAGGAAAAGCCATAGAAAATTTATTTCTCCTTCTTAAACATTTCAAAATTTTGTGAACTTATTTACTGGTGTCAGAGTCAGGAATATCATATTCTTTTGGGTTTGTGCAATATTTACCAATACCAGAGTTGAAAATATTCATAGGTATTGTTCATTGATCCTAGATTCAGGAATATGATAAGAAATAAAAAAAAAGGGAAAGTACAACTCTTTGCAATTTTAGAGAAAACCAAGCAGTGTAATTTGCGTCAGATAGGACGTTTAAGGGGTGATAGTATCTTCCCTTTCGCGTAACCAGTCTTATGCCAAATAATCTTTATTAACCAGTTAGGGTTCCTAGTAATCATAATATTAGGTGGCGACTCCTTGAACTAAACTTTTCCTCAAAGAACGAGATGTCAGATATTCGTTCTTTGCCCGATAAATAAACAAGAGATGGTTTTTTAATCGGTCACCACGATGTTCGGGTGTGACATAGGTCACTCGTGATAACAAGACCATTTTTTCATAACAAAAAGTGAAGTCTTTGGATAGGTGCATCACATAAAAAATATAGAAAAATAAGCATTGTAAAGAGGGGGCATATGTTCCTACCCATTTTTTACCATATAAAAAATAAAAGAAAAATATAGAAAAAAAATAAATCTAAAATACAAGAGGATACATATGAAGAAATCCTAAAAGACTGCCCAAGTTGGTGGTGAAGGACCAAAATGAAAAATGAAAAAGTTAGAGGACCAAAATATACAAGATTGGCAAAATTAACAACCCAATTTTGATTGACAAAAGGCCCCATTGGTGAAAATATTTTTATTTGGGGTAAAGAAATGAAAATTTTGATGTTTAAGGACCCAATCAGGATTTTGAAAGACTTAATTAATTTTATTAAGGACTTAATTGCAAGGGAAATCAGTTTTTGAAGTTAATTTGGATGTTAATTGAAAACAATTGAAGTTTAGGGACTGAAATTGGATTTTGGGAATCTTAATTGGTTTAATCAAGGGCTTGATTGCATAAAATTCAAAGTTTGATGGACAATTAAGGACTTAATTGAACAAATTAGAAACCAATGACTAACTTGTAAAAGGCGTATGATTTCGAGGACTAAAATTAGTGAAAATCAAGGACTAAATCAAAGAAAATTAAAAGTTTGATAGTTGTCTAGAGGTCTAATTAAACAAATAAAAAATCAAGGACCAAATTATAAAAGACGCTCAAATTTAGAGCTGGCAATAACTTGACATGGGTGAAAATGCATGAAATTAAGAGTTCAGGAAGAAATTAAGGGCCAAATGAAAAGAAATTGGAAGAATAAGGATTAAATTAAAGTTTCCTAAATCCCAAATTAAAAACCCTAATATGTAATTTTTAGCCAAAACAACATTGTTCAGGGTACTATGCATCTTCTTCTTCGATAGTTTTAGCTAGTCGAGTAGGTATTTTAAGATGAATGAATGTGGCATTTCCGACCACCTCTGAGGCTAAAATAACCACCATTCAACTGAGAAACACCCCATTGATAACCCCATTTCCATGAAATCAAACATATACATTCAATTTTCTCCAATGATCTCAACAACATCTTATCTTTATTCAGCCATTACTGCACATTCAAATTCTATACTAATTGATCTGACACTTTCAAGTGGTCTCCTGCAATGTTGACATTGAAGTTGCTCCAGCAATGCCACGAAAGTGACCAACTCAGTCAGCCTAGACTGAAACACTCATTTGCACAAAATCATCTAACTTTTTGTGTGTTTGTCCCTCTAAAGCTACAAAAGCAGTGATAAATAACAAAGGCATGCGTCTGGAATAACGCCAGTGATAAACCTATCGCTGAACTAGTTCATGCAAATCATCATTGCTAGTATGACAATGGTATTCTTCTGATAAAGAAGATTGAGGTAAGGTTGCTAGAAATAATACGTATGATCAAGATTATCATATAAAAGTTGAGATTTCTTGTTTTGGTGGTGATTTAGGAGTAGAGGATTTCCTTGATTGGTTAGTTGAATGTGATCGATTTTATAAGCATACAAGAGTTTCATACTCGAGGATGATAAAAACTACAGGGTTTAAATTGAAGCATGGGGCCTTGGTCTGATGAGATAGGCTATTGGAAACTAGAAGGAAATAATGTAGAAGACCTATTAAAACTTGGGAGCAGATGAAGCAGTTGTTGAGAGGTAGATTTTTGCCTCTTGATTTAAAAGACCTCTTCCTCAAGTATCAAAGGTGTTCCTATGATTCTCAAAAGTTGCATGAATATACAATGAAATTTTTGCTCCTAACTGAGTGAAATAATCTGCATGAAACTTGTTGCATGTCGAAGCCAAAATACATATATTATTGAAAATTAGAGTCCCTACCTAGAAATTAAAGGAAACTAAGTATCCTAAAAAAGATAAGCATTAGTTCTAAAGATTCAGGTAACAGGTTAGCTATGCTTAAGATAAGAACGATGTCACCCATAAAGCATCATATTTTATGAAATGTTATCTTTACTACATGTTCATTTAAATTTATTTTTTTTATTGTCATCAATTATCCTAATTAATTGTTTTATTATTTTTTATTATTTCTAATTTTATAAAAGTTTGACATTAGTCTTCAAATACATTAAGATGTAGACATAAATTCCTAAAAGGAATGTTCATCGAAATTGCTAAAAAAGAAGCATAACTAGCATTTGATTTTCACATATGAACATCAATCGTTTTAAAAAAGGACGTGTCAATTAAGTCATTTTTAAGAGGTGGTTCCATATAAATAATAAAAATCAAATTGGAATTTAGCCCATTCACTATGGTGAATTGCAAAACAAAGCCGAAAATCATTATTATTATTCTATGAGCTTTAATAAAACCATATTGACACAACCCAAGTTATCAATTCGTATACTTGGAAAATATAAGGAAGCATTTGTTATAATTTTTCTTTTGCATTTTGTTTTTGTACTTTTTTATAAGAATGTCACTATCAATAAAAAAAAAAAAATTGGACTTTCACAAAAATAAAAATTAAAAATATGTACAAAATTTAAACATATAAATAGCAATAAAATATTTATTTGGGTTGAAATTGGGCTTGAGCTGGAAAAACACCAAAAAATGTTTAAAAAATACCACTGGGCCACGTGGCGCGCGTGCACCCACACGCTAGCTATTTCACCAATCTTAGGATTACGCCCACGTGCCTTCACTCACCATTTATAGCCTGCAAAGGGAGTGAATTAATTTGGCCAAATCAAGACACCAGCTCCTTTTCTTCTTTTTTCAGCTGGGTTGTCATCGACATAGTTGAGTTGGGTTTGATTGGTTCAGTTTTAAGAAGTGGGGTCTACTGGATTGTTCGCGTGAAGGGGGACCTGCCTACTAGGTTCGACAGTGGATCCTAAGGTCTGTGAGAGGGCGGTTTTCATGGTGACTGATAGCTGTAGAATGGATATGGTGGCTCAGGGCTGTGGGATTTGGAAATTATTCTTGAACTTCAAATTTCTTTAAATTTCTTTCACTTCAAATTAAATCAAATTAAGCTATTTTTTAAATATTCTCTTCAATTAAGAACTTTATTATGACCAAAAAAACTCTCAAACTCAATTTGTTTTTGTTTGTGATACTCTATTATCAATCTAATTACAAACCTCAACTATTTTGGCTACAAAGGAGGGTTGCAAAGGAGGGTTGCTGCCACGTAGCCTTGACTTACACTAGTTACACCAGTTGAGAAGGGTAAGCAACCATAAATAAACAATTAATCAAAACAAGCTAATGTTTCTAGTTATGATAAAAATAGGCCTCAAGCGAGGATAACTATAAAAAGAGATAATCCTCGTGCCAATCCACCTTTAATAAAGTGTCATTGATGCAATTAGAAAGGGCATAAATCCAATGTATGTCCTCAGATGAGAGGCTAGTTGGTCGGTCATCGGAACCTTCAAAATATAATTCTGACTTTAGTTATCACAAATAAAATAAATTCGTCGTATGATTTTGAAAAGCAGATTGAACCCAAGGGAAATTTTATTTAATCTTCCTATAAAATATTGAAATAAAAAAATAACTGGGCATTTGAATAAAAAATTAAAGAAATAAAATTCTGAAAATAAAAATAATAAATTGATATGTCATTAATTCAGTTCAAAGGTCCAGACATTCATTTCTATAAATTTTCATTCCTATAAATTTATTGATCATCAAAGTAAAACAAATATTCTTACAATTCAAGCAAATAAATTCGATGTCTCTTAAAGTTAAAGAAAATCGAGCAAATAAATTTATCTTCTTCTTTTTTCTGAACCTACCTTATCTCTGAACTTGGAATTCCTTCTCTTCTCTTCTCTTCTCTTCTCTTCTCTTCTCATCTATCCTGACAACCCTAGTCACTTTATCTAGCAAACCTGTCCAAATCTGAAAAACATGTCTGAAAACACTACAAAAGAAACCTAAATATCAGGGGAATTGTAGAGTTTACAGTCATCCTACCGACTGAATGGACAAAACTATCTGAAGTAGTCACAAATAGTGAAAACCTTTCTCAAAGGAAAAGGAAAGATCAGTCATTTGATGGACAACCCTTCTAGTCCAAAAGACCCAAAATTTACACTATGAGATGAAGAGACTCCATGATTATGCCATGGTTGTGGAACTCTATAATGCCAGAAGTCTATGGGCCTTAGATGTTTCTGATTACAACAAAGGATATATGGGATGCAGTGAGACAGACCTATTCTAAAGTAAAGGATGTTGCGTTAATCTATTAGATTAAGACAAAGCTTTCAATGAACAAACAAGGTAATATGATGGTTATTGAATATTACAATACTATGAAAAGTTTCTGGTTGGAATTGGACTATTATCAAGATTTTAAGATGCAGTGTAGTGATGATGTTGTAATTTTAAAAAAATATATGGAAATAGAAAGGATCTTTGAATTTCTTGCAGGACTCAATATAGAATTTGATCAAGTGCGAGTCCAAATACTTGGAAAGGAATCTCTGCCCTTACTCAATGAAGTGTTGTCATTGATAAGGGCTGAAGAAGGAAGGAGAATTATGATGCTTGATGTCCCTAATATTAAAGGGGATGATAACTAATAGTAGAAACCTGAGTGATGCCATGAATGGTGCAGAAGTGGTGAAGACTGAAGGGAAAAATTCCCTAAAGATGATCTCTTTTTGTAACTATTGCAATAAGACAAGTCATACAAAGGAGACCTACTGGAAAGTCCATGGAAAACCGCCAAGGATGGGGCGTAATGGAGTATACAAATGGAATTAGTCAAAAGGACATGCACACTTGACAAATTCAAAAGAGCCAGCCTGTGAGTCCAGCACCCTAGAGGTTGAGGTTCAATAAGGAGGAGATTGAACGCCTAAAAACGTTACTCAACACAATGGAGAAACCATTTGGGTCATGCTCTCTTGGTATGTTAACTTTTTTATTGATGGAATGGAAGAGTGTAAAGTTGTTTTTATATGGCTAGAATAACATTGTTGAGCACTTGTACTTGATGGGAAAGTCATTAGAGACCTAAAAGTATTAAAATCCTTATGATAAGAAGATCAATTACTCTTCTTTGTCTTGGAGTTTCATCAGTCATAGGCAATATTTTTTATGAACGACGAAAGGGAATGAACTAGATTTTTTGTTGAGATTCTCACATGCAAATCTATTAATGAAGTCATGAAAAACTTCAAACATATTAGGCTTTCCTTAGTTAAGTACTATGTTGGTGACTAACTTATAAAACAAGTTTCCTGTTAAGATAGAGAATCCTTTAATACTTAAGTTAATAAATATAATAGGAATGTGTGTGTAAAAAAATATATATAATGAATGATGTAATAATGCTTGAGTGAGCTTGAGTTAACATATACGAGCTCGAATGGCTTGTCTTCAAGATCTTATAGATACCAGAGGACCATAGCTTATCTTATAGGAAGATTATATGGTGGAGGGAAAAATGATTGGGAATATTTGGTTTTTTATAAAGTTGACTACTTGATTGACATGCGAATTACATGGATAGATTAATGATTGAAAGTAAATCATAAGAGTGGCAGGCCAGGAAAGGCAAAGAAAGTTGGTGCAAAGTTAGATATAGATTGTAAAGGTTAGCCTAAAAAGTTAATAAGAGATTGTTTATTAATGAGAGAAGGTGGTATGCTGTGATGGATGGTGTATGCTTCTAGAGGAAAATATTTTAAAACATGCGCAAACAAGAAAGGGTGAAAAGGAGGGAGGGGGAGAGAGAGAGAGAGAGAGAGAGAGAGAGAGAGAAAGAGAGAAAGAGTCTAGCTCAACTTGCTGCTAAGGTGACAGTCTAGATCAGGCTGCCATCAGATGGCAGCAACCCCTTTCTAGCTAGCCAGACCCAGCCTAGCTGTTGCAGATAACCCCAGTCTGGGCCGAAAAGGCTCTGCCAGGGGCTGCTGCATGCTACCCCGATCTGGGCTGCATCATTATCAATTAACACAAACATAATAACATGGTGAAAAACTTATTCGTTTGCGTACAATGAGACAGTCAAATTTTAATCACCCCATGCATCGCAAGACATTTCAAAATAATATAAGTAGAAGAAGTCACAAAGTTAGAGAAAAAGAAAATGAAAAAATAATCACCCCAGTCGACTGGGCTCTCTTTGTAAGGGTCTTTGATTTTTTTATGTTTTAATTTAAATTTATTTAAATTAATTGATTTACAATATATTTACAAAATTATTTTTTAAAATATAGTTCACCTTTTTTATATAATATTAGCTATTGCTCTTTGTTATAGCCTTTCATGATTATTTTTTAATTATTTTTTTTAATATTTATTAAATCCATTCTTTAATCCAATTTAAATGAGTGATAAGTGTGTGTTCCTAGAAGGCTTTGCTCGCATGAAATTAACAAAATACTAAAGATAAGTTAAATCATTATAGTTATACTTGTCAAATATTATTTTTTATAATAGTGTTTTGTGTTTTTTTAGATTTTTTTTAATTTTATCTTTTAATATTAGTTTTTTTTAAATTATACTTTATAATCTTTTCTGATTTTTTTTTTTTGGGTTATATTACAATCTCATGAATTTAGTTTTTTATCCTTTTATTTTAATTGTCAATATTGGATCTGTTGGAAGTGAGCTTTATAATTTTTTTCGATTTGTTATATGAATTTTCCCCAGTCTCATTAACTAACTCGTAGGTTTAATAGGTTAACTAGGGTTGACTTAATGTTTTTTGTTGCCTTTTATAATTATTTTTTTTTTCAATTTTATCCTTCAATATTGAGTTGGTTAGAAATTGAGTTTCATAATTTTTTTATTTTCTTTCTATAAGGTTATCCTGATCTCATAACCTGAATCGCGAATTTAGCAAGTTAATCCTTGAGTTGACTCTATTCATTTTTGTTTTTTAATTGAATTTTGTATTTTTTTTCAATTTGCTTTATATGGAATTATCTTGATGATTTTGGTAGGTTAACTCGGGTTGCTCAATTTATTTTTTAAAATCTTTTTGTAATTGAATTTTTCTTTCAATTTCACCCTCCAACAACTCAATCTTCTTCTTTTTTATTTATTTTTTCTTCAATTTTATCCTTCAATATTAGGTTATTTGAAAATTGGGCTTCTTATTTTTTTTTCAATTTACTTTATATGGAGTTATCTTGATCTCATGACTTTAATTTTTTTACTCAATTTCAATTTTTAATAGTGGATGTGTTGGAAATAAATTTTTATATTATTTTTTATTTTCTTTTTATGAGATCATCATGTTCTCATGATCCATTTCACGAGCTTAACAAGTTAGCCCGAGTTGACTTGAGTTGTTTTTTTGTTCTTTTTTTTTATTTTATCCTTCAACATTGGATTAGTTGAAAATTGAGTTTCATGATTTTTTTTTCTATGGAGTTTTCCTAATCTTATGATCAGGGTTGGCTCAGATAGTTTTTATTGTCCATTTTTTAATTTGATGTTTTTTTTTTCAATTTCATCCTTGAATATTAAGTTGATTAGGAATTGACCTTCATAATTTATTTTAATTTGCTTTTTATAAGGTTATTACGGTCTCATAACTCAGGTCACAGATTTGATAGGTTAACCCAAATCGATCTAATATGTCACTAATTCAATATTTTAAAAAACAATTTTTATCAAATATATCACCATATCAATATTAAAAAAAGATGTCTTGCAATATATATTATGTTTTAAGTTCATGATTATTTTTTTTATTATAAAACATGTTAGCTTAAATATTTTTTTATGTTAAAAAAATAATTCGATCGTAGCCTGATACAGGCTAATGATCTAATTTAATATTAAATAAGATGAAGGTAGATTTAATAAAATTTAGTTTACTTGGGCAATCGATTATCTCGATTATCTTTATCAAAATCCAAATGAGATTTTTTTTTTATTGTTCTCAAAATAATATAACTTGAATAATATTAAATCAAAGCCATTTTTAAATTTATCCACCCAACCTTTATTAGTGCTTGAACTTAGCTAATTTAATAACTTCGTACTATATACCCCTGTTACCTTCCAAACAGAGAGAAAAATTGTAAACATGCATACATAAATAAATAAATAAATAATAAATTGAAAAAAAAAAAAAATACAAGGGGACTGCTTCGTGAAAACGTGAATAATCACTGACCAGCCTAACGTGCTGTCTAGTAGAACAAGTATATCCTCCGTTATATATATATATATAGACACACACACGCTCTTGCATCTTCTTCTGGTAGAAATTATTGAATCGCAAATCTGTCCATACCATTTGGATCTTCTCTTCTCGTGTGATTTTTCCACCAAAGTCATCCGAAATGAACGACGCAGATGTCTCCAAGCAGATCCAGCAGATGGTCCGATTCATCCGCCAAGAAGCAGAGGAAAAGGCCAACGAGATCTTAGTTTCTGCTGAAGAAGTAATTCTTCCCTCCTTGCTTGTTTTTGCTGAATTGCTTGATGGGTTTTTCAGTTTTGATCTTATTGAGAAAATGTTTTCTTCAAGGAATTCAATATTGAGAAGTTACAACTGGTTGAGGCTGAGAAGAAGAAGATCAGGCAAGAGTATGAGCGTAAAGAGAAGCAAGTTCAAGTTCGTAAGAAGATGTAATTCTCTCCCATTTTTTATTGGTTAACTTTTTGGTAATTATGCTGTTTATTGATTGGTGGGGCTGTGTTGTGCTGTTAAATTTGATTGCTTGTAGTTGTTATCTTGTGAACAGTTAAGTGAAGTGATGCTAATCATGGAATTTGTTAGTGTTGAAATTGAATTTTATTATTTTTGTTTTGTTATGTTTCAAGCACTTTCTTTATTTATTTATTTATGAAGGGAAATTATAAAAATATGGTCCGGTTTGAAACTGTGTAGGATAGGATAGATTACTAGTTTGATTTTATTGAAAGGAGATCAGGATTGGATTTTGAAATAATTTTACGTTGATTTGTGTAGGTAGAGAATGGGATTATTTTACTCAGTTCTGATCAGGAGTGTTGGTGATGAAGTGACGTTTGTTTTGTTGGTTTTTATGGGCAGTGAGTATTCGATGCAGCTTAATGCTTCTCGGATCAAAGTGCTTCAAGCTCAAGATGATGTAGTTAATTCCATGAAAGATGTAGCGGGAAAGGATCTTCTGAATGTCAGCCAACATCACCATCGGTACAAGCATCTTCTCAAAGATCTCATCGTTCAGGTCATTATTGAATAACCAGCATGCCCATTTGCTTTTCAGTTGCTTTTAAAATGAAGAAAATTGTGGAATTGCTTTGCCACGTGTAGTTCATGAAGTTTTGGTTGATGGGGCTTTTTCACTTGTGTTCGTCTGTATCTGTATAAACTCTTGATACATGCACATGATGCTACATTTCAGTTGTTAGATACATGCACTTGATGTTCCCTACTGAGCATTTTTGTTTTTTTGATAAAATGAAGTGAATTTTAATCTACTAACACTCTGATGATGGCTTGAGCTTTGAGGGAATCATCTGATGAAACTTTTTAACTTGCAGATACATTTTAGAGGATGATTGGTTGTTTGTAAATTAGATGAAGAAATGAAAAATTGTATTACCAGGGAATGCTCAGAAATGACCATTATGATTTCATATTTAACAGGAATGCGGTGTTATATACATGAATAAAGTATTGTGCTCATAATCTGGATATTCTTTCTTCATTTTTTTTCCCAGAGTTTACTCAGATTGAAGGAGCCTGCTGTCTTGCTACGTTGCCGGAAAGATGACCATCATTTGGTGGAGTCTGTCCTGAATTCAGCAAAGGAAGAATATGCTGAGAAAGCAAATGTTTATCCCCCAGAAGTCATTGTAGACCACGATGTCTATCTTCCACCTGCTCCTAGCCATCATAATGCTCATGGTCCTTTCTGGTAAATTGTTCATGAAAATCCAAGAAACTAACCTGAGTGCATATACTTATTCATTAATCAAAAGCTGTTTGTGTGGGGCTTCTGTGGGTCTTATCAAGTGTGTGTCGTAGTTTGTTCTTAATTGTGGTCGCCATAGTAAACTTATACCTGCTGTTGATTTCCAAAATTTTCTAGTTGCATAATTCACATTGCTAATTGTATCATATAACTTAGGGTTTCCAAATTGCATAATATGTAACCAATGAGTGTAAGGTTTCAAATGACTTATCTTAAAAAGTCACTCTTTTGTATCTAAGATACTGGAGATAGAAAAACAAAGTTGACTTTGGTATATTTTGTTGTGAAGCTCTGGAGGTGTGGTGTTGGCATCTCGAGATGGGAAGATTGTGTTTGAAAATTCTCTTGATGCGCGGTTGGACGTTGTATTTCGTAAAAAACTTCCTGAGGTATGTTCAATAAATTATCGTTATTGATGTTACTATTTTTTTCCTGACTTCTCCATACACTCTAATTCCTTAATAGGATACTCATATCAATAGAATGAATGAAAGAGAATTGAACTTGTTCTTAGAAAAGGAACAATCATGAATGATTATGAAGTGCCCAATTATTATTATTTTGAAAAAAGGGGTTGTGAGGTAGCCTACAAAAAGTGGAACAACATTTTAGACTTTTTAGGCTGCTTATTTTAGAAAGAAACACAGGGTCTAATTTTAATATTTTAGTTTCCCTATGTTTTCTATTTTCATTAGGACTTCTTATTTTATTACACCCTCCGCGGACATCAACTTTAAGGTATTATTATTGAATTAAAAAATCTAATTTTTCTCCAAAATTTACTGTGTTTGTGTTGTTTGGTGATCTTGTTGGTGGATCTACATCTTCTAAATCACCACTACACTCAATAATCATTAAGAGTAAGAATAATGTTAGTTCTTAGATTTGTGTTAACTCATTCTAATTGAGTATTTCTTCTTATTATTGTTTTAGCACATTGAAATTTATAACTAATCTTCAAAAAGATGTTTAGTCCCAACTTGAATAAATTTTAGTTTTTGTTGAAACACATGGGATAATGTGAAGAGGATGGGGGCTTTCTAATGTAGTTAGGCGTGCTATAATAAGTGATTCTAAGCAGTCAGGTGCAAGTTTGCCACAACTAGATAAGGATTTGTCCCAGACATATTACATAGATGGCCTGACAAATATATTTATAGACTAGTGAAACAGATCCAAGCCCAAGAGGAGGTCTGGTCGCGCCAGACCAAAATAATGACTAAAAAAGGCTATGACTTTTGATTTGACCGTTGGAATCGCTACTTTGGTCATCGGATCTTTAGATTTTACAAATCTCGCCCTGGGGCCCTGGTTTTGACAGTTTCTGTGATTTTCCTTGTTATTTTTGGATTTCATGCTTCTTTCCTTTATAATTTTGGATTTTTATTTTGTTTCCTAGGTGAGGTAGGGTTTTTGGCCTATTTAAGGCTTCGTAAACCTCCTAAAGAGAGGGCTTGAGGATTGATATTATAGAGAAAATAAAACCTCCAAACTTGGGGCTCACTTTTGCAGCCCATTTTGCTCATTAAAATTCTCGTGTTCTTTCTTTGTTTGTTGTTGTCTTTAGCTTCTGCCTGTATCAGTTGGTATCAAAGTCCAACGATCCTAGGTTTATTTGTTGTTGTGTGTTGCAATCCCATAGAAGAGAATTTATCTGTTGTTGTGTGCGCTAACAAACCATGGTGGGAAAAGGTCATGGAGCAGAGTGTGGCCAAGAAGGGGATGGAGAGCTCCCCCACTGACAAGGGAACATCCAGAAGCTCGCTATCGAAGACATGCAAAGGCAGATCACATAATTAACCAGTAGGTTAGAGGAGAGAGACTTGTGAGACCAGGGATAGTGTGACCTGGGCTAAGAGAGTGATCATGGGTCCCTAGTTGGTACTGCAAACTACTAGTGTTAGTCTTTGAGAAACTATTTGAAGTAAATTGTGATGCTTCTGGAGTAGGCATTACCTTTTGCTGAAGGAGTTTATTTTAATTACTGACCATGAGGCTATGAAGTACATAAATGGGTAGCATAAGTTGAGTCGTCGACATGCAAAATGGGTATTGATTTTGCAAGAGTTCACTTTTTCATTGAGGCACCAATCAAGCAGTGTAAATAAGGTAGATGATGCTCTCAGTCGACGTGTGACTTTACCCATGTGCTAGGATTTGATAGTTTCTGAGCTGTATTCGGGGGATGCATCATTCAGTCATATTTATGTTGAGTTAACGAAGAGAGGTAAACGAGATAACTGTGTGTTTTTAAACGGTTATCTTTTTCATGGTTAGCAGCTTTGTGTTCTAGTTTGCTTTTTGCGAGAGCATATCATTCGTGAACTACATTGTGAGGGGTATTTTGGACAGGATAGGACATTGACTCTAGTATCCACATGTTATTAGTGGCCTAAGTTACCAGGACAAGCTTCTAACTTTGTCAAGAGGTGTGTTGTTTGTCAGAGGTCCAAAGGGGCCTTATTGAATGTTGGGTTATACACCCGGTTACTAGTTCTTGATGCTCCATGGCTAGACATAAGCATGGATTTTGTATTGGGCTTACCTTGTACACAACGGGCTATGGATTCTATTTTTGTTGTAGACAGGTTCTCGAAAATGATCTATTTTATAGCTTGCCGAAAGACTATGGATGCATCTTGGGTAGCCTAACTTTACTTCAATCAGGTGGTTTGTTTGCATGGCATTCCTAGGTTCATCACTTCTGATAGGAATGTCAAGTTCATAAGTAATTTTTGGAAGAGTTTGTGGGGAAGGATGGGAACTCAGTTGAATTTTAGCAATGCTTATTACCCTTAGACAGATGGGCAGACAAAGATAGTTAATAATAGTCTCGGCAACTTACTATGAAGCTTGGTTGGAGATAAGCTAAAACAGTGAGATAAGACATTGTCATAGGTGAAGTTTGCTTATAATAGATCTCGAAATCGGACCACCTAACTAAGTCCCTTTAAGATTATCTATAGGTAGAATCCTTCTGGAGTACTAGAGTTAATTCACATACCTCGCATCGGACGCATGAGCATCCAAGCTACTGACATGGTAGATTACTTATTTGGCATTCATAGTAGGTCAAGCAGACAATTAGTGACAACAATGCCATGTATAGGCCCTAGCTGATACTCATAATAAGAGAGTAGTGTTTGAAGTTGGTGATTTGGTATGGGCAATCCTTACACGTGACAGGTTTCAGTGTGAGTATAACAAGCCTAAGGAAAGGAAGATAGGTCATTATGAGGTGTTGTAAAAGATAAATGATAATGCCTACGAGATTCGTTTTCCTCATCATTTGAAAACTTATGATGTCTTCAATGTCCAGCACTTGACTTTTTATTTAGAGGAGAAACAAAACTTGAGGATGAATTCCCTCCAACCTATGGAGAATGATGTAGTTGGACTTGCGATAACGGATTATTCTAAGTAGTTAAGTGCAAGTTTATCATAGCTAGATGAGGATCTACCCTAGATAAATTACATGGATGGCCTAGCAGATACATTTATGGACTAATGGGACAAATCTAAGCCCAAGAGGTGGTCTGGTTGTGTCAAATCAAAATAACGGCTTAAAATGGTCATAACTTTTTATTCTACTGTCGGATCTTTATATTTTGAAAATCTCACCTCGGGGCCTCAGTTTTAGCAGTTTTTGTGATTTCCTTGTTATTTTTGGATTTTGTGCTTCTTTCCTTTGTAATTGTGGATTTTTATTTTGTTTCATAGTTGAGGTAGGATTTCTGGCTTATTTAAGGCTTTGTAAAACTCTTAAAGTGGATTTGAGGATTGTTATTCTAGAGAAAATAAAACTTGCGAGCTTGGGATTCATATGTGCAACCCCTTTCGCTCATTAAAATTCCCATTTTTATTTTTTTTTGTTTATTATTGTCTTTAGCTTCCACCTGCATCACTTTTCTTACTTTTTCTTTTTTGGCCATCAATCAATAGTCCTGCAAAGAGATAAGGACAGTTTGCTTGGATCTGAAATGCTAGGAGGTTATTTTTTACTGAAGAAAGAGTGCAGAAATGATTTTTAGATGAAACTTGCAGCACGGGCATCTGCTATTTGACTTTAAACTTCCTTTTCTAATCCTCTAGTATGAGTTCTGTGTAAGAGGTGGAAGTTCCTTTAAAGACGTAATTATTTAGTATAATTTATGGGTCAAAGTTGTTCACTAGTCTGACTAACTTCTTATGATTTTCCTTTTTTTCTCAACTTTCTTTATCAGTTTT
This sequence comes from Populus trichocarpa, assembly GCF_000002775.5. Taxonomy (NCBI): domain Eukaryota; kingdom Viridiplantae; phylum Streptophyta; class Magnoliopsida; order Malpighiales; family Salicaceae; genus Populus; species Populus trichocarpa. The sequence continues at coordinate 4,130,057 of NC_037303.2, forward strand.
ATGCGGGTATCTCTTTAAGAATTAGAGATTCTTTAACAAAACCTCCCTCATTCTTATTTCCATACATGCTATTGCAAACAGAGTTCTGTGAGAAGTTATATTAGTATTTTTCCCATTATATGACCTTTTTTTGTCTGCAAATTGCTGAAAATTTTAGTGCTACCTTGGAAAGGCCAAATCGAATGGCCTGCATCGGTGTAACTTGACATCTCAGGAAAGCTTTGTGATTGCGTATGTTGTTTAGCTACTCATTTGTATAACATGCATGACATTGCAGCTTTGCTAAGTATTGTTGAATTTGTTACCCTAATGCTGTCATGGCTTCTTATTGCAGATCCGCAAGCTGCTAGTTGGTCAGGTTGTATAATGGAATGGCGTGGCCTATGCATGATGGATGGTTTGTATTGTTGTTTGGTGCCTGGATAATTTATGTCCAATATTTGAAGACCAAGAGATTATCATCAATTCTTTGGTTGTTTATTTTAAATTTCCTGTTTGCGAAATACCTTTATTTCTGAAATTAGTGAAGCTGGTACCTGGTTTGGTGCTTGTATCCTCCTAGACACCTCAAGGCACTCGTTTTCAATAAGAAATAAAATATCAAGTGTTTTGATTAAGTCATACCGTTGTAATCCTTCTCCCTCGCTGTGCCAAACCTTCCTGTTCCCTAGTGTAACTTTTACCTATTGAGTATCTGTTGTGCGGCGGCCCTTCCACTTGATGGAACTAGAGGAGCGCGGAAGGGAAAAGACATGAACCTATCAAGTTCATGCTTGAATCCTATATGGGTTCTTACAGAGACTTTTCAGATAGGATTTTAGGCACCCTCTGAGAAGATTTGAATCCTTGCCAACGATTGCCGTTATCTTTGGCATTAAAGGATTATTGTAATTGTTGCAATGGGGGGTGAGCGAGTGGGTTAGGACTAATTCAGATAAGAGAGAAGTAAAGGCAAATCTTTTGTTGAAAAAAGCTGACAACGATTTTGAACAGTATAAAGTGCTTGTTTCGCATTCCAGTTGTGGGTGTTTCTGAAAACCTTTTATAGAGCAATTTGAACAATGAAATGCCATGGTTGGATTCAGCATTTACACTTGTGTTCTTACCAGTTCATTAAGAAACCGTTTGGGAACGCGGTTTGCACCGCGTTCCCAAAAAATTCAAATTTTGTTTTTTAAAAAAATTAATATGTTTTGGATTGTTTTGATGTGCTGATGTCAAAAATGATTTTTAAAAAATAAAAAAAATATCACTGGCATGCATTTCAGCACGAAAAATTATTTGAAAAGTAACCGCAACCACACTGTCAAGCTAGTTCTAAATAGGCTCCATTCCTATCAATTCAACCTATTAAATATTTGTATTTTCAATTTCCATCAATTGGGTATAATTTCTTGATTTATAGTAGTTGTGGAACAATTATTTCATAAACTTCTAGACCAATTTTCAGATTTCATAAGAATTCTTCGAAGAAATTGAAAATCAACTTTCTCGATTGAATTATTCCTTGTACAACTCAATCTAGTAGAAATATTAATAGCCTAGATATTAATATTCATCATCCAACAAAGAAGATCTTGGTATCAACAAACTTAGATGGGAACCATTCTTTTCTAAAATGTATTATCCAAATTTAGTTTTGCTACAATAAAAATCTACGATTATTCAGCACAAATACAATTTCAATTCTATCTGTAAATAAACCTCTATGGATTACTAGAATAATAACTTTGCAATCTACTTCAACAGATGACCATCGCGTCTAACATTTAATTTATTATTTTAAGGTAAGACAACCAATCCATAACACTATCCAAAGCTTAGTAATTATTGTTGTTGTTGATGAAAATGATCCAGACAATGTTGTCTCCTTGAGAGGAAAACAGAAGGAGGTAGAAGAAGATAAATTCTTAAAAAAACAACTTTTATGTATTACCAAACCGAGCATAAAGACAAGTGCGCACCAACCTCTTCATTTAGGTCAATAACTATGATAAAGGTAATAACGACGGGAACATGCTAAACATAACCTGAAATGGCAGCGCTACACCTTTACGTCGGCTCCATGAATGTGTTCTTCTGATTGTTTTCCCAGTACTAGAATTGGTTCTGAAGATAGTTCACTCCCTTCTTGTTCAATTGGAAGGCCTTGGCGAGAACACAGCATGAGAAAGAGATTTCATTAAGAAATCAGTAACAGAGAATGAACGTATCAGAAAGTAAAGGCATATTGAGGCTATGTTTGTTCCCGGAAACTAGTTTCCGGGAAACTACTTTCCAAACTTTTCTGTGTTTGTTTGTCATTAAAAAAGTTAGTCAACGAAAAATACTTTCCGGTCAAAGAAAAATTTGGCTTGGTTTTCAGGAAAGTGTTTTCCTTTTATTTTGGGCGGAAAACACTTTCCGGAAGTTGTGAAAAATTTAGAAATGTCATATTATTTGTTGATTATATCAAATTTGATCCTCAAACTTTTGATTGCTATATATATTTTTTGTTTTGAATATTGAATATTTGTTTTTCAATTTCATCCCTTAAAATTTAATTTTTATATTAATTTTGGTCCTTATTTTTATAATTGTTATTTGCTTTTCCCTTTTTATTTTTTAATTGAAATTTTTTATCTATCAAATTTGATCCTCATTCTTTTGATTGTTACTTGTTTTATTTGAAATAATTTATGAAATGTTAATGATTATTATTTTAATTTCTTTATCTTTCAATTTTTTTTTTTTGGATTTGATCTCTATTATTTTGATTATTATTTATTTTATTTAAGATAATTTATGAAATTATATTTTTTTTTAATTTCATTCACATTCAACTTTTTAATTTGTAAGATTTGTTCCTCATTATTTTAATAAACTTGAAAAAAATAAAACATTAATAAGTTATTTTCCAGCTCATTTTCCATGACATAACCAAACACTGGAAAGTGTTTTCCAACTTATTTTTTATTACACTACAATAAACAAACAGAAAGTGAATATTTGCAAGGGTGCATGACATTTCCCTCCAGGACCAACATTGCTATAATTCTGGTGTGATTTTTCATGCGACTGTTAACGAATAAAAGAAACACTTTAAAAGCATATACCACCATCGGTTTCATTGATGGCTACGCATAAGTCCCGAAGAGGACTAGGGTCAGAGGCCTGAAGGCAAGTGAAGAGGCCTGAAGCCAAGAGGACAAAAACTAGTACGAACTTGAGTCCCTCCAACAGATACTGCAATGATTTTTCTTTGGTGAGGGGTGAGATATCTTCTTTTTTTTTTTTTGGTGAGGGGTGAGATATCTTGCATGGATGCATGCAAGGCTATATTTATATATAGACCTGTTTTTTTAACCATTATAACACTTAATTTTTTATTTGTCAAGCTTAAGTCTCAAATTGCTACTACTTGAGGATCCGACAATCCATTTGGCTCCATCCGGTCTACGGGATGATATATTAAGACTATTTCCACTTCCTTTTCCAAATCTGTCTCTTTCTTCTCTTTCTCTGCCTTGCCCACGACCTTTGTACGCTTGGCTGGATCCTGGGATATCATGTTTCTCTTATAGAGAAAACTTAGGGCTTTTAGGTTCCCATAGTTAACTCAATGGTCACATTCTCCCAACATTGAGATTCCTCTATTGAGATTACTATAGAATTGAACATTTTAGGCATTGATCTCAGGATATTTTCTACTACACATATTTCTTTCATCCAAACAATGATGAATCATTGTCAGTGCTTGTTGATACTTTTTTTATGCCTTTTGCATAGCTTTCTTTTGGACAGGTGTCAACACAACTCGTTCAGCAAATTCATCAACCATCTCTCATACATCTTAAGCTCCTAACCAAGCTTTTGCCTGGACACTTCATATTTTATAATTGTTCTTTGTCAAACAAGGACCTTGAGGGAGGAATTTGAGTTGGCCATTACATGCAATCAAATTTAGCCACAAATAATCAAATCTGGTTGCTCTATAGTACTCTATACCACTTGTAGAAAGAAGATTAGTGTTGAAACTTATTCTGGACAGTAATGGCGAAGTGCAAAACTAAAGAACAAAAAGAAATTGAAATGAAGGTATACTTTATTAAAAAAATTTCTCTGAATTTGTCTCTGCTATCCTCTGGTTTTTTATAACTCTAATTACAAGTCTATTTATAGGTTTAAATTCCTAGAAAAATAAGAAATTGAACTGAATAAGAAATTTATTCTAACTAGGAAATTAATTACGCCGACTAAACCTGGAAGTCCGGATGGCTCTGAATGCAAGAAATCTTAGTTTAACTTTATTTTCAACAAGAATTGCTTTTGAAGATAGTTCACAACACTCTTGTCCACTTGGAAGGCCTTGGTGAGAACATCAGGATTAATTGGCTGTTGTGATCCAAAGACTGCATGCGTTTGCAATGGTAATTACACCAAGATTTTAACTGCTTAAACCGGCAAACGCAACTGCTTTGGTTTTTCCCACATTGAATTGGAAGTGAATGAGTCCAACTGGGAAAACAAAAACATCTCCAGGGTTTAAGACTTTCGTGATCAGGTGATTCTCCGGGTTGGATGTGACAAAACCAACATAAAGACTTCCTTCCAGGACGAAAAGGATTTCCGTGGCATGTGGGTGAGTGTGGAGTGGGTTTAGGCCACCATATAGTGCATAATCGATGCGAGCCAAAGATATGCCAAGAGTACTGTTGAGTCCTGGAATTTGAACAACGTTGACAGGATAAGAATGTTATTAACAATCTTCAGAAGCAATTATGGTGGGACAACAATTAGGAGAGTGCCTACTGATATATACAAGCTTGTATCTCAGGTTCGAGCTTTCATTATGGGACTCCGCCAAGGGCCTGCTATGCCGAAAGCGAGAGCCAATCCCTCTCTTTTCGTTTTACGTTCCCATGTCGCTGTGCCGAAGGGAAGATCAATCTGTTCTTCCTAGAGCAACTTTTATCTGTTGAGCGACAGCTCTTCCACCCGGCACTGTAAAATCACTTGGTCTGACTTTCATTTAACAGAAAATAAAATAAAAATAGAATAAACAGACTAGGAAAAATTTAGAGAGTGGAACTAGTTCCTACCGGGTTCTCTTGAAGTTAATGCTAACTGCAGCTCAATCTTAGTGCTTGTTCTGCTGATATGAAGTTTGTGCTCGTTTTGAGATGAGCCAATCATGTGGCTGATTGCTCAACGAGCAAAGCTATCTCATGGAGTCATGTAGCATCACAGATTTAGTCGCTTGGCCTTAGTTCTTTCCTCCTTTTTTTCCCTGTATTTTCTATTTCTGGATGGCATGCGCTCTTCATGGCCCTCAAAGTTTAACTTTCTATGCTTTCTTCTGTAAATTGTGTGAACAAGAAATAAAATGAGTTTAAATCAGACTCACCCCAGTAAAGAGGAGATCATTTAAGAAAAAGGGAGTGTAGTCCAATGCTTAACGTTATTCCTTCTGAATTCTAAGAAAAGAAATTTCTTTTTTCTTTTTGAGAAGCAGAAAGCATAACAACGTCTAATAAAAGCGAAATGAAATAAAGGATAAATCTGCAAAACACAGATATAAAAAATCACCAGAGATTGAGAACCAAAACTGATGCATAGAAGGAGGTAGTATCAAAAATCATTGCGGGATCTAATGGAAGGACTCAAAGAAAATAATTATCTATCACGAGCTTGAGTCCTTTCACTAGATCCTGCACTGATTTTTCTTTTCTTTGTTGAGGGGTGAGATATCTTGCATGGATCGATGCAAAGCTATTTATAGACTGGATGTTAGCTCTAGTTGAGGCCGACGATGACTTTGCCCAAGTCTTCAATGTTTGCTTTATTATTCATATCTGTAACGAAAGCCATTGACGAAACACTTCGTTAGCTAAGCAGAAAAGATTCAAAACATTTGAGAATATCCATCCTGTGCCAATATTTTCTTCAACATAATACTCGTAAGTTAACCAGGAATGGGCGCTGATAATGCCTCGCCACACAACTGCATTAAAGAAATCGGTGAAAATATGAGAGTTGGTAGGTGATAATGACAAAATATTTAATGGGAAACAAGTATATTAATGGTGAATCGTTCATTGAAGTAGTCTGCGTTATTCTCTATCTCTACAAGGAACCCAAGAGTACAATGGTTATCTTCTTCTCCGTTTTATCATTTTATTCGGGGTAATCACTTTCGGTTCGGTTTGGTTTTTATCAAAAAATAATCAAACCAGTTTTTTAAAAAAAACCGAAACCGGTTCAAACCGACCGGGTTCGGTTTGGTTCAGTTATTTTAGAACAAAAACCGGTTCAAACCGACCGGTTCCGGTTCGGTACAGTTTGGTTTTTTCCGGTTTGGCTTGATTTTTTCGGTTTGGCTCGGTTTTTTCAGTTTGGGTTCGGTTCGGTTTTTTCGGTTTCGGGCTTATGAAACCGAACTGGTCGGTTTTTTAAAAATTCTAATCAGTTTAATCGGTTTTTTTTCACGGTTCGGTATTTTCAATTATTTTTTTTTAATTTTTTTAGTTTAATCAGTTTTTTAAATTTTTTTTTTTGCTTAGCCGTAATTTTATTTTGTCTCAAATGATGAACCATTCTTCAGCAACTACACACTTTTATTATCTTTGTTATATATTTCCATGCTTACATTATTTGGTCATTTTCCCATTTCTTACAAGTTATCTGACATGTTTTCTTCTAATTATTTCATTATTTGGTCAACTAGCTATATATATATATATATCGGGCAAACAATTATTTTAAACCTATATATGAGAATAAAAATAAAATATTTTAAATTTTAATACCTAAATAAATTGAGGTCTCTTCTTCCTACTAAAAATAAATAAATAAACCCACATGTACATTTGAAATTTATATTTTTCTCTTGGAAATTTGTGCTAATTCAAGCAGGGACTTAGTCTCAATGTAAGAAACTAATTCAAAGATATTATTACTTTTAATGTTTAAAAACTATATATTTATATGGAGTTGACTTTCAAGAATTTTTATTTTTTCCTCGAAGAGTCAAGATAAACTAATGGTTGGTTCTTTAAAAAATTCGACAGTTTCTAAACAGTCCCCCAATGTTTTTAAAAGTTGGTATGAAATAGGAAATATGGATTGGAATATTTGAATGCGGAGTAGTTGGGGTTGAAATTTTTTTTGATAAATATATTATTTTTAATAATTTGATTGCATTTAAGAAATATGTTAGAGTACTATTATTATTTTTATTTTTATTGTTATACAAAAATTGAAAAATTTATTTAATCTAGAAAATAAAGTTTCTTTTTTGCACGATATAACGAGGTCATTTTAAAAATTAATTTTTATTTAGTTTTGTAGAAATAAAGAAATAGTACTAGACAAAAATTAATAATTTAAATTTTAGAGTAAAAAATATATTTACAAAGATCAAATTATCTCTTCTTATTTATGCATTTCTTTATTTTATTTAATAATTTCATGATTTTTTTATCAATAACATTATGTTTTGAATAAAAATTTAAATAAATTAAACTAAAAATAGATAAGAATTTAATTTTTAAAAATTTATAAGAAAAAATATATTTCTTTAGATAAAATTTCATTTTTGTTACTCATTTATTTATTTTTATTTTTGTGGAAATTTGTTTTTTTATCAAAACCCTGGTTTTTCATATAAAAACTTATAATGATATATATGTAAGTCGATTTTCAACAAAGAAATAAAATTTTATGCAAATCAATAAAATAATAATTAATTCAATATAAAAAAAATTGATAGTAAAATATATTTTTATTGAATATTTATGTGTATGTTTTGGATATTAATTTCATAAATAATTATCAAAAAAATTATAAATATAATCATAAAAAAATTTAAACTCATTTATAAATATCATTATTGAATAATTTTTGAAACATGAGCAAAAGTGCTTGTTTAAAGAATATTGAATTTTAAGATATAAAGATTTTATATATAAAATAAAATAAAAGATAAGAGCGAAGAGAGGCCATATAGGTATGGCCTACACTACTAAGCTCGAAAACATTGACAAGCATTTTTAATAAACAAATAATATATTATTTGTCTAGGTAAATAATGTATTGTCTGCTATAACAAATTTTAGTCATCAGAGATGGTTAAAAAATTGAATTTTTGGGATATTTGGACCCGAAAAACCTTAAATTTCAACTTATTTTTATCTAAAAGTATCTTATTAAAATACTTAAAAACTCCATTAAAAACCCTAAAACACTCACTAATGAATCTAAAAACTAAAAAAAAAACTGAAGAAAAAAAATTATTTATGAATTGTGATTTCTAGCATGAGTAAAGATCAAAACCATTAAATGAATACCATTTGTAGCTAGTTTTCTTTCCTCTCTACTATTCAAGAATTGAAAAATAATAAAAATAAAATTTAGAACCAAAATATAAATATCTAAAACTAAAAAAAAAATGAAGGGACAAATTATACTTTTAGGAATAATTACAAAAAAAAAATCTTTTATAGTTTAATCATGTTTTCACTTACTTGTTGTATTTGGAGATATTACACTTTACATCATAAGTTTTATATATTTAATAGAAGTTTACATGCTCAACCTTGCTAGCAAAAATAAGTTTAAAAGATGTATGAATTTTTACAAGTTTTTCATTATATTCAATTTAATAACTAAAGAACCTTTAAAGCCTCAATAATGAAATTGTCATCCATTTTACCATTGCTATAAATTAAAAAACATATTGTTACCTACATTTAATTTAATTACAAAAATGCAATCAAAACATGTTTATAACAAGATTGCTTCCTTTTCCATAACCATTTGGTGTAAACCTATAAATGCGAATGAATTAACTATGATAGAAGAATGAGGTTTTTAATGATGTTTCATGAATTGAAGAAAATAAAAGATGAAGTAGGAACAATTTGGATAAAAAATCACAATATAGATGCCACCTTTACGAGTATTGAGTTGTTGTTAATAGGTATTTTAGTATGTGTAGTGTTATTATTCCTAACTATGATCTTTCTCGTGTTCAACAAATGAAACATATGTATTTTCTTTTTAACAAAATGCAAGAAACATTAATCTATTATATAGAAAAAGCATGCACATCAAGGCAATAAATATCTAAAATTTAAACATGTCATCACATCCATATTGATCCATGATATTCAAGCTCTTGTTGCTTTAAAAATAAAAATAAAAAACGAGCACATAAAACAAACACATGTGTTTTCATGGCCATATTGATCTCAATGCATGGTATTTGGGTAGATTGTTAATTAAGAAGGGAAAATGTCAGCACCAATCTACAATTTTAAAAACATCATTGTTTAATAATTGCATAATTTATAAACTAATTGGACTAGCTTGAATATTGTGAAGAACCAACATATGTTCGTGTGTGCGTGTGGAGGATGAACCAGTCCTACTTTTATCACCTCTTGAACCTCTGTCAGCCAATCTTCCACCTTTGTTAGGCCCTTTTCCACCTCTAGCAACCCCTCTTCGCACTCTAGCAATTTCTCTTCCACTAGATTTCACAGCAGCCTTAGCTCTTTTCATTTTGGAATTACTACTTTCAGCTCTCTAATCATCATTCAATCATCTAATTTGTTCACTATTATCTCTTTAGCAGACCTCTGAATTGTGGTCGTATTGCTTACAAATATTGAACCCAAGCGTGGTTGCCTTTTCTTCTTACATTAGAATGTTGATCTTCTCTTGGTTCCCTTCATCTATTTTTTCTTAGTCTCTTAACACTCCTTTTAAGGTTTGGAGGTAAAAAAATGAATTCACTTTCTTTAAGATCTATATCAGCTTATGGTAATGGGTGAACAACCTCCATGTATGTTTTTCTAAAAGTTTCTCCACTATATAAATATTTTATGTCAATTATCTTATTATGCATACAAGGAACTACATACCTGCATGGAATTCCAATCATCATTCATTCCCTGCATGAAAATTGTGTTTTTCTCGAAATCAACACATAATATGAATCGGCTCTTGAGGGCTTGATAATCATTTGAACTTGATGGTATCATTCTTAAATTTCTAGGCTTCTCAACATACTTATCTTGTAATTTTCTAATGTATTGTGTGGTATTTGTTTCCTAACTTACATTATGAGCAAATCTATCATGGAATCTAGATATTAGTTTCAATTGAGTCTTCTCTAGGTTAGGAAACAAATACCACACAATATCTTACCCATGTCTTAGGTTGAATTTTTTTCATCAAATTAAGAGATATTTGGTCCACATCTCCAATATCTTTCAAATAGTTGCTATAATGAAGATTCATGTAAGTTTTCGTGGCACTCTAAAATCCAATCTTCATTTCCAATCCACGATATTCCTTATTCTTCATGTTGGCATAAACATGCCTTAAACAATGTATATGTGTTGCCTTAGAAAATATCTTTAAAACAACTTTTAGGAGACTTAGGAAATCAAAAAATAAATATTAAATTTATTTGGTTATGAATCAAAGTGACCAGTTCGTAGAGTGAGTTCATTATTCAGCAAAGATCATGATCCTCTGATACGGCTATATCAACATATTGCCCCACATTGAATGATGGGTATAATATGATGTGACAAGATCAGAAGGCAAACTTTGGTGCCTTTATTTTCATGAGTATAAATTTTTTGTATGGGAACGTGATGTAAACTGCATTCTTAAAAAATTTTAATTTTTTTTTTGTAAAAAATTAATTTTTTTGTATATTTTAGATTGTTTTGACGTGCTGATCTCAAAAATAATTTTTTAAAAATAAAAAAACATCATTTTGATATATTTCAGCACAAAAAGTTATTTGAAAAGCAACAGCAACCACACGTGCAAAATTAATTTTTTGTTTTCATCTATAAGTGAAAACCAATATTAATTTGTCTGTTTTCATTAATTACAAGCTTGGTCTCCATTGGATTCTTCAGAAGCAATTATGGTGGGACAACAATTAGGAGAGTGCCTACTGATATATACAAGCTTGTATCTCAGGTTCGAGCTTTCATTATGGGACTCCGCCAAGGGCCTGCTATGCCGAAAGCGAGAGCCAATCCCTCTCTTTTCGTTTTACGTTCCCATGTCGCTGTGCCGAAGGGAAGATCAATCTGTTCTTCCTAGAGCAACTTTTATCTGTTGAGCGACAGCTCTTCCACCCGGTACTGTCAAATCACTTGGTCTGACTTTCATTTAACAGAAAATAAAATAAAAATAGAATAAACAGACTAGGAAAAATTTAGAGAGTGGAACTAGTTCCTAACGGGTTTAATGCTAACTGCAGCTCAATCTTAGTGCTTGTTCTGCTGATATGAAGTTTGTGCTCGTTTTGAGATGAGCCGATCATGTGGCTGATTGCTCAACGAGCAAAGCTATCTCATGGAGTCATGCAGCATCACAGATTTAGTCGCTTGGCCTTAGTTCTTTCCTCCTTTTTTTCCCTGTATTTTCTATTTCTGGATGGCATGCGCTCTTCATGGCCCTCAAAGTTTAACTTTCTATGCTTTCTTCTGTAAATTGTGTGAACAAGAAATAAATTGAGTTTAAATCAGACTCACCCCAGTAAAGAGGAGATCATTTAAGAAAAAGGGAGTGTAGTCCAATGCTTAGCGTTATTCCTTCTAAATTCTAAGAAAAGAAACTACTTTTTCTTTCTGAGAAGCAGAAAGCATAACAACGTCTAATAAAAGCGAAATAAAATAAAAGACAAATCTGCAAGACACAGATATAAAAAATCACCAGAGATTGAGAACCAAAACTGATGCATAGAAGGAGATACTATCAAAAATCATTGCGGAATCTAATGGAAGGACTCAAAGAAAATAATTATCCATTACGAACTTGAATCCTTTCATTAGATCCTACACTGATTTTTCTCTTCTTTGGTGAGGGGTGAGATATCTTGCATGGATCGATGCAAGCCTATTTATAGACTGGAGTCATTGAAATAGTCTATGTTATGTTAGCTCTAGTTGAGGCTGACGACGACTTGGCCCAAGTCATCAATGTTTGCTTTATTATTCATATCTGTAACGAAAGCCATTGACGAAACACTTCGTTAGCTAAGCAGAAAAGATTCAAATACATTTGAGAATATCCATCCTGTGCCAATATTTTCTTCAACATAATACTCGTAAGTTAACCAGGAATGGGCGCTGATAATGCCTCGCCACACAACTGCATTAAAGAAATCGGTGAAAATATGAGAGTTGGTAGGTGATAATGACAAAATATTTAATGGGAAACAAGTATATTAATGGTGAATCGTTCATTGAAGTAGTCTGCGTTATTCTCTATCTCTACAAGGAACCCAAGTCTGCAATGGTTATCTTCTTCTCCGTTTTTATCATTTTATTTTGTCTCAAATGATGAACCATTCTTCAGCAACTACACACTTTTATTATCTTTGTTATATATTTCCATGCTTACATTATTTGGTCATTTTCCCATTTCTTACAAGTTATCTGACATGTTTTCTTCTAATTATTTCATTATTTGGTCAACTAGCTATATATATATAATTTTCCCATTTCTTACAAGTTATCTGACATGTTTTCTTCTAATTATTTCATTATTTGGTCAACTAGCTATATATATATAAGTTCTCTTCTTCCTACTAAAAATAAATAAATAAACCCACATGGACATTTGAAATTTATATTTTTCTCTTGGAAAATTGTGCTAATTGGTATGTGAAGGTGGTCCGCGTATTATTATATATCCAAGATTTGAATTTTAAAAAAGATTGCAAGAAAATATTTTAAAAAATAAATTCAAGCAGGGACTTAGTCTCAACGTATAAAACTAATTCAAAGATATTATTACTTTCAATGTTTAAAAACTATATATTTATATGGAGTTGACTTTCAAGAATTTTTATTTTTTCCTCGAAGAGTCAAGATAAACTAATGGCTACATATCAGTAGAATTGCATTCAAATTTTCATGAAAGATTCCCTTTTATAATATAAATACAAAGTTACAAATAGAAATAAGAAATAATTTTCTAAACAGTCCCCCCAATGTTTTTAAAAGTTGGAATGAAATAGGAAATATGGATTGGAATATTTGAATGCCGAGTAGTTGGGGTTGAAATATTTTTTGGATAAATATATTATTTTTAATAATTTGATTGCATTTAAGAAATATGTTAGAATACTATTATTATTATTTTTATTGTTATAAAAAAATTGAAACATTTATTTAATCTATAAAATAAAGTTTCTTTTTTGCACGATATATATAACGAGGTCATTTTGAAAATTAATTTTTATTTAGTTTTGTAGAAATACTAGACAAAAAGTAATGATTTAAATTTTAGAGTAAAAAATATATTTACAAAGATCAAATTATCTCTTCTTATTTATGCATTTATTTATTTTATTTTATAATTTCATGATTTTTTTATCAATAACATTATGTTTTGAATAAGAATTTAAATAAATTAAACTAAAAATAGATAAGAATTTAATTTTTTTAAAATTTATAAGGAAAAATATATTTCTTTAGATAAAATTTCATTTTTGTTACTCCTTTATTTATTTTTATTTTTGTGGAAATTTTTTTTATCAAAAGCCTGGTTTTTCATATAAAAATTTATAATGATATGTAAGTCGATTTTCAACAAAGAAATTTTTTTTATGCAAATCAATAAAATAATAATTAATTCAATATAAAAAAAAATTGATAATAAAATATATTTTTATTGAATATTTATGTGTATGTTTTACAATATTATGGATATTAGTTTCATATATAATTATCAAAAACATTATAAATATAACCATAAAAATTTCTAAACTCATTTATAAATATCATTATTGAATAATTTTTGAAACATGAGCAAAAGTATTTGTTTAAAGAAGATTTTATTTTAATATATAAAGATTTTATATAAAAAAAAAACTAGAAGATGAGAGCGAAGAAAGACAATATAGGTATGGCCTACACTACTAAGCTCGAAAACATTGACAAGCATTTTTAATAAACAAATAATATATTGTCTGTCTAGGTAAATAATGTATTGTCTGCTATAATAAATTTTAGTAATCGGAGATGGTTAAAAAATTGAGTTTTTGGGATATTCGGTCTCGAAAAACCTTAAATTTCAACTTATTTTTATCTAAAAGTATCTTATTAAAATACTTAAAAACTCCATTAAAAACCCTAAAACACTCACTGATGAATCTAAAAACTAAAAAACAAACTGAATAAAAAAAAATTATTTATGAATTGTGATTGCTAGCATGAGTAAAGAAATACCATTTGTAGCTAGTTTTTTTCCTATCTTAATATTCAAGAATTGAAAAATAATAAAAATACAATTTAGAACCAAAATATAAATATCTAAAACTACAAAAAACTAAAAAAAAAATGAAGGGACAAATTATACTTTTAGGGATAATTACAAAAAAAATCTTTTATAGTTTGATCATGTTTTCACTTACTTGTTGTATTTAGAGATATTACACTTTACATCATAGGTTTTATATGTTAAATAGAAGTTTACATCCTCAACCTCGCTAGCAAAAAAAAAAATTAAAAGATGTATGAATTTTTACAAGTTTTTCATTATATTCAATTTAATGACTAAAGAACCCCTAAATCCTCAAAATAATGAAATTGCCATCCATTTTACCGTTCCTATAAATTAAAAAAAATATTGTTACCTACATTCAATTTAATTACAAAAATGCAATCAAAACATGTTTATAACAAAATTGTTTCCTCTTCCATAACCATTTGGTGTAAACCTATAAATGCGAATGAATTAACTATGATAGAAGAATGAGGTTTTTAATGATGTTTCATGAATACTAGATGAATTGAAGAAAATAAAAGATGAAGTAGGAACAATTTGGATAAAAAATCACAATATAGATGCCACCTTTACAAGTATATATTGAGTTGTTGTTGATAGGTATTTTAGTATGTGTAGTGTTATTGTTCCTAACTATGATCTTTCTCATGTTCAACAAATAAAACATATGTATTTTCTTTTTAACAAAATGCAAGAAACATTAATATATTATATAGAAAAAGCATGCACATCAAGGCAATAAATATCCAAAATTTAAACATGTCATTACATCCACATTGATCCATGATATTCAAGCTCTTGTTGCTTTAAAAATAAAAAAACAAGCACATAAAACAAACACATGTGATTTCATGGCCATATTGATCTCAATGCATGGTATTTGGGTAGACTGTTAAGAAGGGAAAATGTCAGTACCAATCTACAATTTAAAAAAAATCATTGTTTAATAATTGCATAATTTATAAACTAATTGGACTAGCTTGAATATTGCGAAGGACCAACATATGTTCATGTGTGTGTGGAGGATGAACCAGTCCTCCTTTTATCACCTCTTGAACCTCTGTCAGCCAATCTTCCACCTTTGTTAGGCCTTTTTCCACCTCTAGCAACCCCTATTCTCACTCTAGCAATTTCTCTTCCACTAGATTTCACAGCAGCCTTAGCTCTTTTCTTTTTGGAATTACTACTTTCAGCTCTCTAATCATCATTCAATCATCTAATTTGTTCACTATTATCTCTTTAGCAGACCTCTGAATTGTGGTCATATTGCTTACAAATATTGAACCCAAGCGTGGTTGCCTTTTCTTCTTACATTAGAATGTTGATCTTCTTTT
Organism: Populus trichocarpa; assembly: GCF_000002775.5. Lineage (NCBI taxonomy): Eukaryota > Viridiplantae > Streptophyta > Magnoliopsida > Malpighiales > Salicaceae > Populus > Populus trichocarpa. The sequence goes on from NC_037303.2 coordinate 4,145,695, forward strand.
GGTTCCCTTCGTCTATTTTTTCTCAGTCTCCTAACACTCCTTTTAAGGTTTGGAGATAAAACAATGAAATCACTTTCTTTAAGATCTATATCAGCTTATGGTAATGGGCGAACAACCTCCATATATGTTTTTCTAAAAGTTTCTCCACTATATAAATATTTTATGTCAATTATCTTATTATGCATACAAGGAACTACATACCTACATGGAATTCCAATCATCATTCATTCCTTGCATGAAAATTGTGTTTTTCTCGAAATCAACACATAATATGGATCGGCTCTTGAGGGCTTGATAATCATTTGAACTTGATGGTATCATTCTTAAATTTCTAGGCTTCTCAACATACTTATCTTGTAATTTTCTAATGTATTGTGTGGTATTTGTTTCCTAACTTACATTATGAGCAAATCTATCATGGAATCTAGATATTAGTTTCAATTGAGTCTTCTCTAGTAAGATAACAATTGGCAAATTCTTATACTTCTCAACCCAACTATTAAATGACTCAGTCAAATTATTAGTTACATTCTCAACCTCAGCATCAAACAAATATCTTACCCATGTCTTAGGTTGAATTTTTTCAACAAATTAAGAGATACTTGGTCCACATCTCCAATATCTTTCAAATAATTGTTATAATGAAGATTCATATAAGTTTTTGTGGCATCCTAAAATCCAATCTTCATTTCCAATCCACGATATCCCTTATTCTTCATGTTGGCATAAACATGCCTTAAACAATGTATATGTGTTGTCTTAGAAAATATCTTTAAAACAACTTTTAGGAGACTTAGGAAATCAAAAAATAAATATAATTAAAAGTTAAAGAATAACGATATATAAAACAGATGATAAAGGTTTCACAAAACATTAAACACAATTAGGTATACCTCCTGCTTGTCAGATATGATGCAAAATTGCCTATTATGAACATCATTCTTGATTGATTAATAAAAAAGCATTTTCATTGTTAGAGGAGCACCAACAAAATTAGCATCAACATATTGATGAATCTCATTAACACCTTCATACACATTAAATAATGTAATATTGAGGCATCATCAGTAATTATTTTTCCTTTGTCGTTTGTAATTTGAAATCCCTTCAAGTCTTGTTTGCATATAAATAATAAATCTATGAAAGACATAATCAATTATAGAATTTCTTTCAATATAAGTAAAATTGTCATGATGAGCAACTATATGTGGCATTTTGTAACTTACATGGTTTACATTGGGATGATTAAAATAGAATACTTAAATATTGGCAGACTATATAGTTGATAACAAACCATAAGCATAACAAATCAAATTGAACATCACATTATGAGCAATATTTGACTTTTATTGAATTTATTTGGTTATGAATCAAAGTGACCAGTTCGTACAGCGAGTTCATTATTCAGCAAAGATCATGATCCTCTGATACGGCTATATCAACATATTGCCCCACATTGGATGATGGGTATAATATGATGTGACAAGATCAGAAGGCAAACTTTGGTGCCTTTATTTTCATGAGTATAAATTTTCCGTATCGGAACGCGATGTAAACTGCGTTTTTAAAAAAATTTAATTTTTTTTTGCAAAAAATTAATTTTTTTTGTATATTTTGGATTGTTTTGACGTGCTGATCTCAAAAATAATTTTTAAAAAATGAAAAAATATCATTTTGATACATTTCACGTGCAAAATTAATTATTTGTTTTCATCTATAAGTGAGGTTTTCGAGCTCAATATTAATTTGTCTGTTTTCATCGATTACAAGGATTGCACCCTATTTCTAAAATTGAATAAAGAAAAAGAAAAAAAAAGAAAATATCTATTGCATTTGTTTTCTTCCATTCATATTGTTTATGTTTACTTTATTATAAGAAAACCATAAGCATACCAGACCTATGCTAACATACCAAAAGCATATTACAACCTAACACATATTATACACATATTAAAACAAAATGAAACCAAATAAACATGCACAATTACACTATACAAGCACATTTTTAGAATTCATAACACTATGAACAATTAGCAATAATCTAAAAAATCAAGATTTCTTTTTACCCAATAAAATGGTTAAATAAAGTTTATTGAAGCTTTCAATTATCCTATTAACAACGTTATTTTAAAATTAGGATTCTATGAATAGTAACTCTGATTCTCAAATTAGGGGTTTTTCATGATATTTAATTACATGCCTAATTAGGATAAACAATGGTTAATTAGTGTATGGGAGTTTGAATTTTACTCTATTGAACGACCAACATTTGAATTTTATAAGGTTCCAGTTTCAGGACTCTTTTTTCAATAGCAAACAACTATCTCGCATTTTTTATTCAATTGAGATTAAAAAACATGATATTGTAATGAAAAAATCTCGATTAAAGAAAACAAGTGTAATACACCTTGTGAATGTTGTTGAGTTCTAGACAAGAGAGTCATATACTTTGTTGAGTTCTAAATGCGACAAGGGAAGAATTCCATACAAGATATGCACATAACCCAAATCGATTAAATAATTTCTAGTGTTTTGCGTTCAGAATTTTATGATTTAGAAGAGAGAAATTGTGAATTTAAAAGGGGGGGGGGGGTATTGAGTGTGGGTGATTTATTGTTTCTCATGTATTATATATGAGGGTAATTTTATTTTTTGATTTATTTTTTTAAAAAAATATTTTATCTAAAATACAAAGTGTAATTTTTTTAAAATAAAAGTGAAAACACAATCAATTTATAATTTATAAGAGACTTTTTGTAATTATTCCATGTTTTATAACAATAGCTTTTATACCGTGGATAGCATTAAAGATTTAGTATCTATTTGTTTTGCTTAAAATATTTTCTAATAAAATATATAACATGCAAATTTTTTATAATATTTGGCTTGAAAAATAATTTTACGTGAAATATTTTACATGTAAATATTTTCAATAGTGGTGGTGGTGGTTGTGAAGGAGGTGGTCGTGATTGTGATAAAGAAAAAGTTGGTGGTGAGATGGAAGCGATGGTGAGAGAGGCGTTGGTGGAGAGAGTGGTGGTAGTGGAGGAACAAAAGTGATAGTTAAAATAGTTAGATGATATTGTAAATAGAATACTATTCATAAAATATTTTACAGAACTTCACGAGCTGAAAATATTTTTCAGCAAATAAACTAAGTTTCATGTAAAATCACGGGAGACAAAAATAAAAAATTATTTTTAGGACACAAACACTAGAAAACCTAAAAAATATTTTATTTGAAATAAATAGATCTTAAATATAGTAAAAACACAATATCTTTTATTTTCTTTTTAATTTAATTATTTAACAATATCCTAGATATTTTTTTCTTAAGTTAAACACTAGTACCTTGTTATTCACTTTGAAATCTTAAGTCTTAAGATTGTTGGATATTTTTGAATTAGACAATTGTTTAGTTTAACACCAAAGTACAAACCAATGTTATTTACTTATATATGAAATTGAATTATAACAATTACTTAACATGGATACTATTATATAATCAAAAGTTAAAATAACTTGATATAAAATATAAATTAATATAAATTTTATAATACATTTATTTGCTAAAGATTTTTTTATCAAAGATATAATATTGTTTTCAAGGATTAAATTTTTTTTTAAGACTGATGCAAATAATTTTTTATAAGTAATCTATCAAGATTTTAAAATTTAATTTTTTAAATGATGAATTTTCTTTAAAAATCTGCGAATCAAATGATTATAAACTCAAGAATTTTCTATGAATTTTTTAAGTTTTAGAGTTTGAAAATGTTACAACTGTTATTTTTTAAAATAAAAATTTTGCTCAGAAATATTTTAAAATAATATTTTTAATTTTTTAAAAATTATTTTTAATATTAACATATTAAAATAAAAAAAATTAAATTTTTTAAAAACAATTTTTAATGCAACCTGAAAACTGCCCCTCCCCACGAGCAACTCACGTAAACGAGTGACCAAGGAGGGAGATAATTCCACGTAATAAAAACAGGTTAAGAATTGACATGGCATTATCTAATACAAACCACGCCAAACACGCTACCCCAAATTTGTAAAAAGTAATTTAATTTTAATAATAAACCATCCAACTCCACTGCCGCCGCCGCCACAACCACCACCACCACCACCACCACCGGCTGGTCTTCTGAAGAAGCGGAAGAAGGCACATAAAGAATTCAAACTATCTATTTTTTGAGCTGCTGCTGAGCTTTTCGATCTCTCTCTTTCTCAATGAACCCTTATACTCCACACCCTAATCACCTTCCCTTCCCATATCCCTCCCAAAACTCTAATCCTAACCCTAACTTCCTACTCCACCCCTTCCTCCCCTCACAACCGCCATCAAAACCACCTCAAGTTCCTCCACCTACCACCACCACAACAACCACCCCTATTCTTGATCTTTCCACCACGCTCTCCACTCTCACCAACCTCCTCTCTCTCACACACCAAACCCTCACTTCCCTCTCTCCACAAATTACCCTTTCAAAACCCCAAAATGCCAACTTTATCCCCTGCCCTTTCAATCGTCACCACCTTATGCCACCAGAATCCCTCTTCCTCCACTCTCTTAACTGCCCAGTTCCTCTCTTTCAAAACCCATCTTCCCCTTTTGATTATCTTCACTACCCCAATACACTTAACCCTCAAGACCCACATAAAGATTCAAACTTTAGTCAATCAATACAAGACCCTAATGAAACTGAACTTTGTTTCTCGTTAGATAGCTATTACAATCAGTTTAGTTCACATTTCTCTTACAATGACTGCCCTGGTGCTGTTAACTTGAATGATTTAGATAGCTCAAAAAGAATTTTTACATTACCTGGTGTTCTGTTAATTGAATGTGTGAATTTTGGGGTTAGTGGGGAGAGCGAGCGAGATGGTTTTGATAAAAATGGGTTTAGAGTTTTGCCATCTGAGTTGTGGGCAATAAGGAGGGAGATAGAGGGTTGGATTGATTATCCGAGTGTGTATTCGGATAGTGTGTTTTGCTCGATTTTGAGGTTGGATTTGATTAAAGGGAGTGATTTGAGGAGTTGGATTATTGCTAATTCTCCACGATATGGTGTGGTGATTGATGTTTATATGAGGGATCATATATGTGTTCTTTTTAGGCTTTGTTTGAAGGCTATTAGAAAGGAAGGTTTGAGCTCTGTGAGTTGTGAGATGAATGTGAAATCTTTGAAGTGTCCAATTTTGGTTCAAGTTTTGACGTGGATTGCATCTCAGCTTTCTGTTTTGTATGGTGAAGTGAATGCAAAGTGTTTTGCCATTCATGTTTTGAAGCAGTGTCTATTAGACGCTGCTAATGAGGTGTTGTTTCTGTTGGACCCTTGTTTGAAAGAAAGTCTGAGGGATTTAGATGCTTATGAGAGTGAAATAAAGGATAGCAAACTTGAAGAGCCTCGAAAAGGAAGTAGAGAGTGTAAAATAATAAAAGCAGTGGATGAAGGTGATGATGGAGTAATTTTTGTGTCCCAAGTGGCAGCTGCAGTCGCTGCATTGCATGAAAGGTCTATACTAGAAGCAAAAATCAAGCTATTACGGGTTCCTCAACAACTACCAAGATATCAGCGGTACATTGCTATTCTTACTTCTTTTTCTTATTGTGCTTGCAAGTAATATGTTTCACTCACAAGTTCAGTATGATTTCAACTTGCCTCGCCTTCTGTGTAGGATGGCTGAGCATTCTTTTGCCTCAAAAAGAGCTGATGATGAGAGAAGTAAACGTCCTCAATACAAAGCTATTATTGAGCATGATGGCCTTCCTCGAAAGCAATTATCTAACCAGGTACTAAACATGTAGATGGTTTTCTTTGTTTTAATTGCTGGAGCTTTTAGTTTTTGTTCTTTTCTGGACATAATTGCAAGTTCAGGAAGGCAAATGACATACTGGACAGAATTTATATGTATATAAAATCCTCCTGCCCGCCCCACCAAAAATATAAAATATTTTAGAAACACGGTGACATGATATCAAAGAAGGCAAATGACATTATAGTTCAGGAATTTTGTAAAGTTTCATAGGCAGTGGAAGTTTTGTCTTCCTTGTTACTGAAATTTTTAGGGATGTGCAGTAGTATTCAGTTACTGAAGGTAGCTGCCACATGTTCTTTACCTGCCTATGATTTAGAGATAAATTTTATTTTAGAAAATGCATTTTTTGGACATCCTTGGCATGCATTTGAAGAGGTTTGAGTTCCACTGTCTGAAATTATAGCATTCACAGTCATGTCCATGGTAATAGGTATTGAAGAAAAATAAAGGAAAGAGGGTCGGTTTTTATTTGGATGTTGATTTTATCAAAATTTTAGTTACTTCCTTTAGATCCCCTGATATCTTTCAGAGTTTCATTTATTGTGAAGAGCCACGGTTTGAAAACTGGCAACTGGTCGAGTAGTTGCTAATATGGGACCCTTCACTTGCTAATATTTTCTCATGTTCTCTCCTGACAATGCTTGTCTGTCATAAAATGTTGCTTTGGTCATAAGTTTAATGATCTTTTTCTTTTGCACAAGGAATCAAACAAATCAAAGACAAGAGAGGAGTTATTGGCTGAAGAAAGGGATTATAAACGTCGAAGAATGTCATACCGTGGAAAGAAGTTGAAACGAACAACTTTACAGGTAGGAAGCTAATGAGCAAAAGCTAAAGAAGCTCCTACTAGTACTGTTATTATACCTATCAAAAATATTAGCTTCATTGGTTTTTCATGTTGAAATCTATTTACTTTTATGTATTGTCTAAATCATCAACTGCTTGTACATGTGGCCTATTTCCTGTAGTTTCCAAGTGACTCCTAAAGTGATAGTTTGCCTTATTGCCAAGTGAATATTGTATTGTAGTTTTCATTAAGAGGAAGTTGGAATCATATGAATTGGATCTGTAAGTTCCAATCTCTAATCACTGATCTTTCTTGGCATGTGGTAGTGTCATATATATTCAAATTTTGAGAAAACCAATAAAGGAAAATCCATCCATTTGACAACAATTACTTTCACATTTAACCTTCATGTTGTCATTATAAAAAGGCCATTGTCTCTCTCTTATTTAGTTATAATTACTTTGTCAAAGGTGATGAGGGATATAATTGACGGATACATGGAGGAAATCAAGCTAGCTGGAGGAATAGGCCGCTTTGAGAAGGGAACTGAAGAGGAAGAGATGTCTCCTAATCCTCCTTCTGCCCCTGATGTTACTGTGAATGAACTAAGAAAAGTCAATAGCCATTCTTCTGAAGCAACAAGAACTACTTCGAACCACTACCAGAAGGAATCATACCCCGCCCACAATTCTAGATCTAAAACCTCGAAGGATGTGTTGCCTCAAGATTATGAGCAACAAGGACGAAGCAATCACGGTCACCATGAAAAGCTGGAATATCGGAGAAGTGCCAACCAAGACAGACATGGAAGAGAGTACAGCAGAAGTCCAGAAAGACACAGAAGTCATGCCCGATCACATGAGCGGAGTGGTCACCAAAGAGGACGAGATGAAACTAAATTGACTAGATCCAAGGATCATGAGAAACGGTCTTCTAGCAAGTCCTATCATGATTACAAGTCGTTGAATTCTGGACTAGAATCTGCAGATGGTATGCAAAGGGATGATCGGAAGTTAGATGTAAGAGATGGGCATCTAAGAAATGCATATGGCAATCATGGTTCTAATTCTGTGGCACGAAATGCATTTGAGGATAGATATGATCCTACAGGATCTTATGACATGCATGAGGATGATGTTTACACTAGCATTACATATGCCAGGGAAGATGTTCATGATTGATCTAGCAGGTGCAGTGCAAAAAGGCAATTAAGCAGATTACCTTGATAAATTCTCACTTCAGAATGTGAGGTAAGCTATTGTGGTTATTTTTATTGTTTTGAAAAATGTTTTATCTGCACTAGATAAAAGTTCTTGCTTTTAACATTTTTTGTCCGGACAACTTTGCAGTAGGAAGTCATCAGGCTTCAGCAAGTTATCTGCATCTGTATCCTCCGTTGTATCCTTGACTGTTTTATTTTCTATACTGTTAAGGTCCTTACTGTCTAGGCAGTGATTTCATTATCCTCCTACTGCCCATACAATGCCAGTACTTTTTTCCAATATATGATGGAATAAGTAGTGGTCACATTTGAGTGAAAAAATAATGTCTCGGTTATTTACATAGTGAAAGAGGAAATAAGATTGTACAGGAACATTCTAGCAGAACATGCCTTATTGCAGCTTGTAACTGTTCTGTTATTTATACTGTATATAAAATCTGAAGTATATCATATGTGATTTTGTTGTGTTGACATCAGTACCTTTGTGGATTAATAAAATATGCAAATTCTTGGCAATCCATGCTTTGATGGTAAGGTCATTGGTTACCATGGAAGAACTGGTAAATAACCCAAATCGGCAGGGTTTACAGGTTTGCTTAGAATGGTTACCTGTTTATGATTTTGTTTTTCTAGGTAAAAGCTGATACTTATTGTTTATGGGTCTTTTTTATTGCATACAATATGTATGGATAATTTATTAATTTGAATGTTCTTATAGCTCACGTTGCTTCTTGTAGATTGCAAAAGAAGACCAGCTTTTTCCAGAGAATATTTGAAGTTTGTTTGGCTCCTTTTCTCATGGTGGTCTTTCATGGCAAGAAGGTTGATGATGAAGCAAAGTGATTTCTTCAGCAGGTAAAATGATATTCAAAGGAGTTTCGCATATGTTCTTGCCAATTTAGTGCTCGCAAATGAAATATGGATTCAAAATTGCTAATCGTCTGTTTTTTCCTTTGTTGATTAGGCTAGCACTTGGATATTCACCTTAGATTCTTCCTCTATTGTCCCTTTTCTGTTACTGTATTTCTGGAGTGTGAAGAGATGATAATACTAATAGTTTTTATGAAATAACAGCATTTTCATGTAAACTCTGGCAAGTTACTCATTTATGTTTTATTGAGGAACTTCCCCGTAAAGAATTGCTTGTAGAAGTTTTGAAAATGTCCAAGTCTTTTGTCAAAATACAGTTCTTGTATTCTGATTTCTGTGAATCAAGGATGAGATGGTGATTAACAAAAGTGCCCCCCATGACAGTTAGAGCGTTACAAAAACAACATGGTGATAGACCTTCTTGCCAAGAGGACAGAAAAAAGAGATGATAACCCCCCCTCTCTTTCAAAGAAAATATAAACTCTGGCATTTCTTGCGACTGCAGGTTTGCTGCAAATAAGCAGCGCTTTAGCTTGTGTTCCTTCATGACTGTTGTAGCCTCTCTTTTTCTCGATTGCTCAGAACAATTTATTGAGTACCTTGGAGGTGAAAGAGGCAGCCAAGGAGAGAAACTGTAGAAGATAGAGCGAAAGCTTAGGTAACATAGCCAGAGACAAAACTCAATATAACAAAAAAAAAAAAAAAACTTGCAGTAGCAGAAAGGAAGAAGCAAACAAAGACGAGCAAAGCCAAAAAGGGATATCCGGAAAGTTGAGTCGTCCAGGTTCGATGCAAGGTGAACCATATCAGATCTCAGATTTTGTTATTGAGCAAGAGCAACCAAAGAAACCCATTAAACTGTTCGATGAAAGCTTATATTTTTTATGGGAGGTGGTCGAAGCTTCAATGTCGCCATGATGCCATCTGATTGAGGTGATTTTATGCAATAACTCCATGTCATCAAGATATTGAAGAGACTGGGAGTTAGAGTGGGAGACAAAATTATTATCTAACTTTTAGCTAATAAAATGGTCTTAAAGTACATAATCAATGATAATACTATGGAGCAATATTTTTGGATCATCTCTTTCTCCTGAGAATGTTCCTTCTCAGATTTTTATCAAGCAAAACAATTTATATACTTGCAATATAACACAGACTCAATCTTTGAAAAACTTTATTTGGTTGATAAATAATTAAGTTTTCTATATTTTTATTTTTATTTTTATTTTTATTTTTATGTTTTGATTAAAAAAATCATAAAATAATAACTTTTTTTGCTTTTGTTTTTTATTTTCAAAAACACAAAGAACCAATAACCAATTATCTAAACTTTTCGAAACCAAATAAAATGGTTTTTAATAGTTTCAATTCTAGTTGTTGATTTTGTTTCAAAAAATATATTTTAAAGATATAATTTTTTTTTTATATTTTTAAAAATTTAGGACGTATGGGAAAGTGATGTGTTCCATTAAAATTCAAAAAAAAATTTATATGTTTTAGATTGTTTTGATATATTAATTTTAAAAATAATTTTTTAAAAATTAAAAAATATCATTTTAATACATTACAATATAAAAAATATTTTAAAAAATATTCACAGCAACACTTTAAATCTTTTTAATTGACAAAATAAAAATAGCAAAAGATGAGTTACACAATTTTTTCCCCGTCCCATCAAGATTCCAAGTGAAGCATTCCATCAGGCAGCAGCAGGACAGTTGCCAGGTGTTGTCTGGTGGCAGATTTTATATATATATATATATATATATATATATACACACATGATTGAATTATGGCTCTGTTTTGTACTGCGACCATGTTTGAATTTTTTCAAAAATAGTTTTTATGTTTTGTTAAAAATAATTTTTTAAAAAAAAATATTATTTTAATATATTTTTAAATAAAAAATAATATCTACGAGTTCAAACTTTCCCTCAGCCCCGCGATACTGACCTATATCGAGCCCCATTTGTCCCTCGACCCCACACTAGAAGCCTATCTATTGATCAATGCTCTGTTTCAAGCCCTCTTTCAGCACGTGGATCAACACGTGCCAATCACATAAGAAAATTTATATGGTACTCAAACATTACATAGAAATAAGAGTATGGAAAAAAAAATTACATTCGGGTTTATAAAAAAATAATAAAAATATTTTTTTATTTCTTAAAATTATTTTTTTATACTTCTCTCATATATTATAAATATTAATAGTTATAGGTTGTACAACATAGAATTTCTTAAATGTAAATATTGCTATTATTTAGTTTTTGTTTAGTTTTATGGTGAAAAATTCTTTTTAAAAATTCTTTTTATTTTAAAATATATTAAAATAGGTTTTTTAAGATATGGTTTTTATTTTTAATATTAACACATTAAACCAACCAGAAAACTCAAAAAAAATATGAGTTTAATCATTTTTAAAATTATTTTTGAGACATATATATATATATATATATATATCAAATTTTATTTAGATTCTAGATTTTTTTAGTCATTATTTTTAGATTTGATAAGTTTGAATGAATAATATAAAAAAAAAAATTGTTTGAAGCAAAATAAAAAATCAACCAGAATTTGCTCGTCTGAAATTTTCGAGAAGTGAAACAAAAAACAAAAAGAAAAGACACTCTTAGAAAAGCACACAATTTTCCTTTTCTTCCATGGGAAATCTTCTTTCTTTGATTCTTAAGAGCAACTCTCGGTTTTTTGGGCATAATTTTCTTTCTAGTTGAAGGGGTGTTTGAAATTGTAATACTGGTGATAATTTAAAGTGTTTTTTAATTAAAAATGTATTAAAATGAAGTTTTTTTATTTTAAAAAAATTATTTTTGACATCAGCATATCAAAACGATCTAAAAACATAAAAAAAATTATTTTAAACAAAAATAAAATAAAATTCGAGGGAATACAGTTTACAGGGTGTTTGTTTTTGTGGTTGTTTCCTGCTTTTGAAGCAAACTAAAGAAAAAAACTGTTTGGTAAATTATAAAACATAATTTACTATTTGTGAGACCCAATATAATTTGCGTTTAAAACGCAGGTTTACCGAAAGTAGCTTCAAGCTACTTCTCTTCTTATACTCTCAGAGTGAATTAATTCACTCTCCACTGTTCGCATGAATAGTGAATAATATCTCCACTGTTCATGGCCGGACTTAGTCCAACTCAAATTTAAATGTATTGGATCAGATCCGACCCAGTAAAAAAAATTCAATTTTTTTATTTTTAATTATGTTTAATTCAAAAAACTAGTGTTTAACATTATTTAATGACATTACATAAATTAGAAGGAGATCGCATGATGATGTAGCATTTGTAGAATTTGATCGTAATCCCAATTTTGTTCCTCATGATATTTTACCTGATTTTGTTGCACGCTCAAAAAACCATGGAAACTGTAGTCCTTGTCGAATGAATTTCGTACGTGATGGAATTGTAGATAGTTTAATGGAACAATAAAAAATATTTTATATAAAGTATTATTTATTTCATGATATAATAGTAGTAGTTAAATCTACAATATTTAAATTAAAAACCATCAATATTAATATATATTTATATATATATATATATATATATATATATATATATATATATATATATATTTTAGTTATTTTATAACCTCAATTTGTAAAGCATTCTTAACCAAACACATTAAACTATTTTTAGTTCAACCTCAATTTTTCAACCACAATTTTAACCAAACATATATAAATACCAAACCAACCTCAACCAAAATTGTTTTTATAAAACAACTTTTTTAAAATCACAACCACAAAAACTATCACAATACCAAAAGCGTTTGGAAGTATGATTGTGGTTGCTTTTCAAAGTGTTTTTTACTTGGAAATACATCAAAATAATATTTTTTTTATTTTTTATATCTGCGCATCAAAATGATCTGAAAACACCAAAAAACATATTAATTTGAAGTAAATAAAAAAATAAAAGTTTTTAATTTGTTTCAAAAGTATTTTTAAAACACAAAAACAAACAGAGTATTATGATAAAGAAAAGAAGAGAGCATTGAGAACACTAAAATGTTCAAGTTGTTGAAGCATAAGATCGTGCATGACGACAAATTTCTTCTTATTCTTCTCCTTGTCTTTTTCTTCAATTTCAATGTTGTTTTTTAGCATGTTTTTGCTTCTTGTTATCATGAACTAAGTCCATGTACACGAACAATGTTTTAATTTCTCTATTTAATGCTATTCCAAGCTCAGTTATTTCGTGTTCAGTGTTTATCATGGTTTATAGCACATTTGAATTTCTTGTCAGTATCTGAATGATTTGGTGGTTATCTAAAGAAGAGGTAATATATAATATTTTCTTTATGTGATTAATATCATAAATTAAATTAAATTTAAAAGTATATTAACGTGATTGCGTGGTTATGTTATATTAAAATCCATAAAACTTAATGTGTTTTTATATTTAAATGCACATAAAGATATATAGTGGGATAATATATAAAGGTAATTTCAATGATGCTAATGAGAAAATATTGATTAAGTTAAGAAATCTCAACTATCAACATTAGGGGAGCAAAAAAACCGATTAAATAGAGAAAACCGAAAAAAAAAACCGAAAAAACTGAACCGTGAAAAAAAACTGATTAAACCGATTAGAATTTAAAAAAAAACAAACCGGTTCGGTTTAGTTTCGGTTTTACAAGCCTGAAACCGAAAAACCGAACCCAAACCAAAAAAACCGGGAAAAAAACCGAGTCAAACCGGAAAACAACCAAGCCAAACCAAAAAAAAACCAAGTCAAACCGAAAAAAACCGAGCAAAACCGGTTTGAACCTGTTTTTGTTCTAAAAAAATGAACCGAACCGAAACCGGTCGATTTGAACCAGTTTTGGTTCGGTTTTAGTTTTTTTTTAAAAAAATTAATTTGATTATTTTTTTTAAAAAAAAAACCGAACCAAACAAAAAATAATTAACGCTAATCAACATGGATAATCATTTTTAACAGGTATTATTTAAGAGTTATTACGGATCAATTATGATGAAATCGGATGCCCTAATATTTTGAGTCATTGACTTTTATTTCATATTTTGTTATTGATTCTTTATTTTAAATTTTATTTTATTTGCATTATCACCACTATTTCTTTAATCACTTTTTATTGGAATAGTGAATTTTGATATTTAAGTTGATTAATCAATCAAGCTTTGTGGATTTGATACTCTATTTTCAATGATTTGATACTCTTTGCAACATATGAAGATTCTCTCTCTCTCTTTCTTATTATTATTATTATTGAAGGGACACAATCTCATAAGTATATTGAGGTCAATTTCTCTATAAAACCAAAGAGGGGGGGACATTCTCTTGACCATAAATTTGTCCTAACTCTGATATTTTTTATATTTAAAAGTGTTTTTAAGAAAGTTAAAAAAATTTTATTTTTTTTTATTTTAAATTAATATTTTTTTTGTATTTTTAGATCATTTTAATGTACTGATTTTAAAAATAATTTTTTAAAAAATAAAAATATATATTATTTTAATAAATTTTTAAATAAAAAAAACTTTAAAAATATAACCGCAACTACAGTTCCAATATACTCCTCGAGTAGTACTATCCTAAACTGCAATCTAAAATGTCATATCCCACTGTTTAGTAGTTAGAGTAACCCGTGCATATACTAAGGCAAATCCTAAAGACAAAGGCTCTGCACTTAATTCTACTGTTTATTTGAGTTTATATTACTAATTTTAATTTTTATGGATTGAGTTTAATTATAACTAAGATTTGGATCAATAAATTAATCCAAAACTTGTTATAAGTTGTGACAATAATTTAAGTTTAATATATCAATTTAATCAATTAACTAAAATAAAAGAATTAATTGTAAAAACAAACAAAACATGTAACAAAAATAAAGAATAAAGAAGTTTACGGGTTGGGTTGGGTGGATAGAGTTTCAAAAATCCTGACCAGTCTCCTGACTTGTGATATTTATTTTTTAAGTCTTTTTACTCACTATCATCTGTAATATCTATATCACCTAATCTTGATGAATTATATCGAGTCTGTTAATATAAAAATCATAAAAGGAGTCTTTTTTTTAACACCCCTACCTAAAAGCAACCATTAACATTAAAACAAAAAACTAATTCACATGGTGATTTTACTATACTGCACGCATTGTGTTTCTCCTCGTAAAATAATATGAATTTTAATAGTGTTTTTTATAATCAAATTTTTATTTTCAATAGCATCCTTGCATGTTTGTGGATTTGTTTTAGTTGATAATCTCTTCTATTTGTATGTCTTAAGGATTAAAGGTTTCATCATATTTTCAAACTTCACTAGAGGCAAATTGAATGAGATAAAGTGTAGATTTGTTGTGTAAAGAAACAATTTAAAATAAAGAAAAAGAACCAAATTGAAAACCAAAAAGTTATGTGGTTTTTTTTTAAAATTCACACAAAAAATGCACTTTTGTCCCCATATTCTCCATTAACTTCTTTCTTGATCGTTTTAGTTTTGTTATTATATGTTTTGATTCAAAATTTTATTTTGTTCAATTCTAAGCTTCAAAAATGAGAGATAAAATCGTTGAAAACTAGAGAGGAGATAGAAAAATGGTAACATACCACATTTCCATAATAATAATAATAATAATAAAAGGCAATATTGATGTCAATGAATTTTATTTGAAAAGATAAGTTTCATTGAAGTGTTTTTAACCTTTCATCTTGTCAAAAAAAGCAAGGCTCGAAAATTTTTATTTTTATTCAAAAATACTTTTTTTTTACTGATTAGAGAGTGGATTTAGGTTAGATATATGTTTATTGAGGTTAATCAAGTATTTCTTTTATGTGTTTTTTTTTTATGAAAATGAGTTTTTTGAATAAAAAAACAAAATCATATTTTCTAATCACTTAATACAACCGAAAATCATATCATTACATAATATGTCATTGGCTTTGTATTTTTCAAATTAAAAAAGAAAGGATGGGTAGCTGCATAAGCTTGGTCATGTAGGCCCATGAGCATTTGGTCTTCTTCGTTATGTACTATCCGGGTTGGCCCACCTAGGCCTAGGCACTTAGCCTCTTTTTGTTAAGGTATTTATGGTTTTTTTATAATTTTCTTTTATTTTAATTAAAATTAATTGAAGGTATATTAAGGATATTATTTTATTAAATACAACTTAATTTTTACTTAGTCTTCAAGTAATATTATAGTGTTATTTTTATTTTTTGACTTTTTGTACGTGTCTATTTTTATTATAATTATATAAAAAATGGATTCCTAAACTTTTCTAGTCGCAACAAGCGAGTAATGTATTGTTCTAATATTTTTTAATACGTTCACATCAAAATTATTAAAAGATTTGTTTTTTTATTAAAACTTGCTTTTATGATTCTGATAAGCTTTTATTTTAACAAAATAAATATTCTAGTAAAAAATAACAAAAAATAAAAGCACATTAACAAGATAAAGAGGTTTAAATTAAAGAGATATCTTTTTTATTCTGATTTTAAATAATCTAAATTATTTTTTATAGTTATTATAATCGCTTTCCGTTTTTATCAAATAAAGCACATAAATCAATATATATATATCTTTTACTATAAAGAAAAATAGATTTATAAGAATAGGATGAATTATACTTGTAAATTATTTTGTTTTAATAAAATTTAAATTATTTTTTATAAAAAAATTATTTACATATAATTAAATTAAAAAATCTGAATAGCTTATTACGGCATGAGATCATATATCTTAATTTGTATTTATCTCTCAACTTCCCGATTTAGATTTTAGTAAGTGTTAACAATTCTTTTAAATATTTATTGGTGCATACAATTCTAAATTTATTTTATTAAACACATGTGTTAACTTTGTAATTTATAGCTAAAAACTTTCTTGAAGCTAAAAAATAAACTAATAGGTTGATTTGAACAACCTTGCCTTGAAGCTTAACTTAACCAGGTTTTAAGTTGAACTAGAAAAAATATTGATTTAGTAAAACATGTTTAATCTAACTGAATTTTAGTGACTAGTTTGATCCACCAAAACTTGGTTAATACCTTGTTAGGTTAACATTGAATTTTTTTTAAAAATAAAATAATATTATTTTAATAAAAAATAATTCATTTAGGTTGACCTACTAACTCGAGTCCTTTTCTAGATCAGTCTCTAAACCATGTTAGCCATGTTTAATAACTATGGGACAGACAACATGGGATTGGTACATGTTCTATTTAGTCCCGGATAGTATATATCAGTCCTTATCAATTATTCATTGTCAATTCAAATCCTATTACTTTTAAGCATCTTCAATTGACCTTGTTCTAAAGCTAAATAAAGCCATCAAAATGGCAAACCTTGAAAAGTTTTGTCTAAACAATTACCTCTTTAAAAGAGAAATCAATAATATATTAAGATGAAAAAAAAAAGAGCAATCTACATATATAATTATGGATATATAAATCTCTAAAAATACATATTGATTTAATAAATTGATTACCCCTTCCTAAAGATTGTAGAAGAATTATGAAAAAAATATTAATTTTAAAAGTTATAGCTCAAAGATAATAGATGGAGCTTGCAATAGAAAATCTACCTAAGCTACAATATATATATATATATCTTAGGAAATAATAATAATAATAATAATAAGATATTATATAGAGATATAAAATCACTTAACAAATAACTTTCTAGTACACATATTATTTTTCATTGCTTATTAATGTTATCCAAAACTACTTGAAAAACTTATTTGGTGTTTGGTATATATAAAAAAAGTATTAAAAATAAAAAAAAATGATTTATGGTAAGATTCATTATTTAATAATAAAGATAGTATTGATATTTTCATCTCTAGAGAAATATAAATGTTTTTCTCTTGTTTTTAAATTTATTTTTCTGACATTAAAATATTTTCTATTGACTAAATTTTACCAATGAACCACACACGTGAAGAAATAAAAAAATATTTTATAAAAACTTATGTTATACGGAACAAATGTATCATTAAACTTTCAATTTCATTCACCTTGAAAGCACTGTTTTTATTAATATTTCTTTCTGCAGCAAAATAAATTTTCTTTTGATTTTTTATTTCTTCTTAAAAAAAGTATTACAGGGTAATTATAATGATGCCATTAGATTGGGTTGTGATGTCTTAAATGTGTTCTTATAAAAATATTTTTTAAATAAAAATATATTAAAATATTATTTTAATTTTTAACCAGTTATAAGCACCATCTACAAAGATCATGTTAAGAAATTCAATTTTCTTTTTATAAATGAGCATCTTGCTTTTAGAAAGCATGATGTCATGGTGGTGAACAATCTCTAAAAATTGCTTTAACAAAATAGCATGTAATTCCTTATCTTTGGAGAAAGTTTTTGTTGTCTGGGTTTTCAAATAGTTGAGGTGTGGTAGGTGGAGGTTGTGGTTTGTAGGAAGAGGAATGTTTATATCCAATAAGAGTCTAGATAATAGGAGGTCATCCTCGTACGTGGAGGTTCAGGAAATAGTAAAGGTTTAGATTTGAATTTGGCTAATTCAACGTAAAGAGACTTGAGTTGGATTTTAAGAGATTGAATCTCGTGTTTTTTTTATGGTCTACGTATTTGTTATTAGAAGCTTGAATGAGTAAATAAATATTAATTTAATATTTTTTTAAATAAAAAATAATTAAATTTTTTATTCTTTGAAAAAAAGTTAAACAGAAAAGACAAACTTACCATCACAGTTACGAAAATTTGAGGGCACAAAGCCAAGTTAGCAAGCATGCAAAGCTTGGGAAAAAAACTGCTTGCTTGGCAAGAAATAATTGGCTTCCAAAACCCAACAGAAATCTATCCAGTACCACCAAGAGACAGACACATCATGTAAGAGAAGACAAACACATAACGGTGGGGACAATATATCTCTCTCAAAAGTCGAAGTGTGGAGTAGCCCAACTTTTTCCTTCTCATAATTCTATGCCTTTTTCAGTGTGCATAGAGAGAGAGAATTTTGGGTTTAGAGAGAGAGAGAGAGAGAGATCAAAACAAAAGAAATTGCAAGAAAGAAAGAAAGAAACAAGAACTGATGAATCACACAAAACATAATACTTTCTTTTTTCAGTTTTTTTCACTCATAAATCCCATCTGATCAGATTTTCTTTCTCTTTTCTTTTGCATTCTTTCTTTTTAATGGCTAAAAGTGGAGTTCTTGAGACCATACCATGTACAGTGACAAAGGCAACAGAGTTAAAGAAAGAATTGGAGAAGCTAGTAAAGGCAATTCTTGATGAGGAGGATTATAGAGTGGAGGTCACTGATGAAGCCATGAGGGTTTTGAGTGTCTTGAAAGAATTGAAATTCAAGAAATCTTTGAAGATTGTGGATGATACAGTTCTCCCTGAAGAATTTAAATGTCCCATTTCAAGGGAGATAATGGGTGACCCTGTTGTCTTGGCTACTGGACAGGTAGAGACCATCAAGATTTGTCCTCTCTACTTTATGTATGCATTTGGGATTTTTTTTCTATATTTCTTTTGGATTTGAGTGTTGTTTGAAGTTGAATCGTTCTTGGTTTGGATGCTATTTGAATGTGCATGCAAAAAATTCATCATCTTTGGGGATTTATTTTAAGGGTTTAATGCTAAATTTTGTCTTGGAATTTGAGTTGAATGTTTTTCCATGCACTAGTAATCATAGATTTTTCAAGTTTTCTGCACATATGGATTTTGGTTCTTCTGCAAAATTGTTGAGGCTTTGGATTTGCGTAAAATTAATCTGTTGGTATTTCTGCAAGAACTGAGATTTTTCAAACACTGGGATTTGCTTTTGAAATTGTAGAATGTGTAGATTTTCCCCTTTTTCTTTGGTTTATGTGTATTTAATTTCTATTAACAAATTTATTGAAACAAGGAATTGCAGCACCCAATGTAAAAGATTTTTTTTCTTTTGAGAAAGTTAGCCCAAAATTAAGAAAAGGTATTTTGTGGGCGAAAATCTGGTTGTTTATTTATTTATTTTTATTATTTTTTTTATCATTTCCTCCATCCATAATTTTGAGATTAGAGCTGAGGTAACTCCATTTTTAATTCTTTATACAGACTTGATATTTCTTGTTCAACCTCTTGCCATCATTTTCCATATTTGAGATAACTTAGTCAGATGGCCAATCTATCTTTGGGATAGTGGCCTCACAGACTAGGACAAGGAATTGACCCCGTTCTTAAGCATTAATGAATCTGTCACCAACATAGTGAAGATGTTCTTGTGCTATGATTGATGCTAGAAGAGTTATACTGATTTGTATTTGTGATAGTGACCTTGCCACTAGAACGAGGAATGAACAGTCCATGTTCATTTTACTTGAATTCCTGTGCTATTTCAAGCTGGTTTCATCCAAATTCAATGATTTGTTGGCCCTTTTCAGTGACCAACAAATTCAATGATTTGTTGGCTATAGTGTAGAGTCACTCATTTATTGAAATGTTTGTTGATTTCTAGACTTATGATCTACCATTCATCCAAAGATGGCTAAATGAAGGGCACCGAACGTGTCCCCAGACCCAGCAAGTCCTTTCTCATACTATCCTGACCCCTAATCATTTGGTGCGAGAAATGATTTCACAGTGGTGCAAGGAGCGTGGAATTGAGCTACCAAGGCCCGTGAAGGATGTTGATGAGGTGCGTACTGATGCGGACAGAGGCCATTTGAAGTCACTGCTTGAAAAGATGTCCTCTTCCCTTTCAGATCAAAAGGAAGCTGCAAAAGAGCTTCGGCTGCTTACTAAAAGGATGCCATCATTCCGGGCCCTTTTCAGTGACTCAACTGATGCCATTCCAAAATTGCTCAATCCACTATCACCAGGCAGAGCTAACACTCACCCTGATCTGCAAGAAGATTTGATCACAACAGTTTTGAACCTCTCCATTCATGACAATAATAAACGGCTAGCTGCAGAAAATCCACTTGTCATCCCCCTGCTTGTTGAATCTGTAAAATCTGGAACTATTGAAACAAGAAGCAATGCTGCCGCCGCCATCTTCTCCTTGTCAGCCCTAGATTCGAACAAGCTCATTATTGGAAAATCAGGTGCTCTCAAACCTCTAATTGACCTTTTAGAAGAAGGGCATCCACTGGCAATGAAGGATGCTGCATCGGCAATATTCAACCTATGTCTTGTCCTTGAGAATAAAGGTAGGGCTGTCCGAGAAGGGGCAGTCAGGGTAATCCTTAAAAAAATCATGGATTGCATCTTTGTTGATGAGTTGTTGGCTATTCTTGCAATGCTTGCTAGCCATCAGAAAGCTGTTGAGGAAATGGGGGAGCTTGGTGCGGTTCATTGTTTGCTTGGCATTATAAGGGAGAGCAGTTCTGAGCGCAACAAAGAGAATTGTGTTGCAATTTTACACACAATCTGTCTAAACGACTACTCTAAATGGAGGGACATTAGGGAAGAGGAAAATGCCAACGGTACGCTTTCGAGACTCGCAGAGAGTGGGACTTCAAGAGCCAAGAGGAAAGCTAATAGCATCCTCGAGAGACTGAATAGAGCTGCTTCACTCACACATACTGCATGATAGAATAAACAGCATAGTCTGAAGATATTGCCTATTAGTCCTTGTACATGCTGTCTTCCTACACACTCTCATTGTACAGACCGATAGTTTGGCCATTTACTGTAAAAAGTTCACATATCGGTACATGTTTCCTATTTCTGTCCCAGGCTGGTTTTGGTTCATCCAAGTATAACACGAGCAAAGAACATATGGAGTTTAACCCCTAGTATGATGAGTGGATATAAAATAGTTATACTGGTGAGTTATTTACGTTGTGCCTTCATCTTCCTGCCTCTTGATTTCTTCAAGTTTGTTTTCCTGTCTTCACTTGAATGTCTATTTCATTTAAACCAAGTTAGTACCTTCGATGTCAATGGATTGTGATATTGCATCATGTAATTCCGATAATGTTGCCATCTAAGAGGACTGAAAGAGGGCAAGGCCAACTGATTTTTAAGGGATTCACACGGACCGATTGCAGTTGTAGGGTCTCAATTGTTCCTTTCACCATCAACTTTGAGAGTGTCGGCACCAACACCATATAACATAACAAAACATATATTTTGTTTCTGGTTTTGAGTGGCCGGCTTAAGTACCCACGTATTCAAGTTTAGTGCACTGTACACTGACAAGATTTGGACGGTTCTGTAGGAATCAAGAGCTAGAATAAAGGAAGATAAAGAGTAAAAAGTGATGGGAATATCCAGTATCTTCATGTTGGGCTGACTGGTTTTTCCACATTTCTGCCATCTACTAGTTTACCTTCCATGGTGGGAATTTTATTTTTGTAGAGTTGCACTATGTATTCAACTTCTTGTTAGGTTAAATAGCCGCCCCTCCTTACAGCAGCAAACAACTAGAGATGTTCTGTAAATAGGTATTGAATTTTAGTGGATAGGAACGCGCATACATCTTTTCCTATTATAATATGAATCTCTGCAAGGATTAATATTCATGCACCCTTTCATTAGGTAGATGTAAGGTCACATTGACCTTTTCTACCATTTTTGCTCTGCTTCAAGAATTCTCAGAGATCAGTGTCGGTGAAAATCATCAAAAACATTACTAGCTGTCGCCAGCAACGCTTTGATTGTCATTAAGCCACCTTTGACTGATAATTGAAAATTATTTCATAAAAAAGTTATTTCTTCTCGCCTGCATTGCTTGTGTCACTTGTCATGCCGACCCACACATTGTTTTAAAGATGGTTAATCTGTCTCTGTCATTAGTTTTGTGTATCATCTGACTATCTAGCACTACGGAGACTAAATAAACTATTTCTCAATGAATTGTAAACTTGAGTTTCAACTAGCCAGATGGTATATGTTTAGTGACTTTGTGCTTAGAGTTAACTTGCTATGTGTTATGAATTTCCTCTAGTGGCAACTGTAACATTTACACAGACTATCAGCATCACCTGCAGAATCGAATAATGGGGTTTGATTGGCTTTCAGCATTTGTGGGATGAGAGGCTGGTAGCTTCTGCTTCTGCTTCTAGATGCGTTTTAAAAGCGCGTGCGGTTTAATTTGCTAAAGGACATCGAAAACCCTTGAAAAAGTTTGTCAGGATGAGGAAATGCTGACCACCATTGCTAAAGGATATCCAAAACCTGCATTATTGTACTGTAGCTTGAGACGTGTCGTGAACCTGTTTGACGGATTTCATGTGCAGGAATCTTAATTTTGTTGCGACTTTAGACATGGTGGTTAGATGGCGAAGGCAAAGGGCGTGTCATTCTCAAGATGAATAGATGTGATCCACAGACTGCGTTAATGCCACATTTTTGTGTTTGCTTTCGGTGTCAAGTGGTCCATGAAGACGTGAGAGGACAATTCTTCTGAGCTTGGCAATCGATACCTTAAAAATGGTTAAAGATGATCGATTTCTGACAATTATTCCTTGCTTAATGCATGGTTTTCTTGAAAATGGAAGACCCAGATGAGCATATCTACTTTTCTGGTCCATTTTTCCTTCCATGTGTCTGAAGAAATGGACCTATGGCTTCTGTCACCTGATAACCCATTCCACCTTGAAACAAAGACTTGTGTTGTCATATAATATTATTTTTTTTCCCTGTGAAAATCAATGCTTCATGTTTCTAAAATTGTATTAAATATTTGTTCATTTCCATCTAAATTGCACAAAACATTGTAGACAAAACTATGAGAAAATTATACATCTTTATAAATTATTAGTTAAATTTCAGTTCAATTCAATTGTCAGATAAAAAATTATACGTGTTTTTATTATACCATATATCAGATCAAATGACGAAAATCAAGTCTCATAATTTTTTAACCAAAAAGTTGAATTGATCACCTACAAATTCAACTAGATTGCACCAGAACTAGTGACTAATGTAGCTTCAGAAATTGAAAAACAATTACATCTTTAGAGGTAATTTCAAGTCTAATCTGAACGTAAAAACAATCTCAGTTGACAAGTAAATTGATGTTTTATAGAATTACATATTTAGAAATTATTACTTAAATTTAATTCAATTCTCAACTAAATAAAAAATTATACATGTTTTTATTATACCATATGTCGGATTAAATGCTGAAAATCATATCTCACAATTTTTTAACCAAAAAGTTGAATCGATCACCTCTAAATTCAACTAGATGGCACCAAAACTAGTGACTAATGTAGCTTCAGAAATTAAAAAAAAAAAAAAAAAACCAAATTCGGTGCAATGGAATCAATGTAATTTGCGTTTTCTTTTACTAACCTTTGAAAAAGTTTACAGATAGTAACAAGGTAAAGACCCCATCCCTTCATTGCTCGAGACCCCAGCTCCACAGAGAAGCTTTTGAACTTCCTTAAGAAGATGTATTTGTCACTTTGTCTAGTCTTGTTTATGCCACTGTTGTCCACGAAATTCAGCAAAACAATCAATTTCCCCATGTACAAGTCTACACTAAAGAGAGAATTGTCCTCTGTAATTTACGAGTGGTTTGCAACGCTGAAATGACCCCATCACAAACCTTGGTAAAAATTCAAACCCCACTACCATCCCTTTAATTTTCTCGTCTTTTCTCGAGAAAATTGTCCTCTACGATTACTGGTGCATGTGAGATGGCATGATTGCATGTTTCCAAGAAAAAATTACCGGAGAAAGAAAGAGGACAGAATTTTATTCAATAATGTGGTCCTTCATGGTTTTTTAAAAGTGTTTTTTAATAAAAAAAAATTATATTAAAATGTTGTTTTTTATAAGAATATTATTTTTAATATTAGCATATAAAAAAATTAAAAAAACACTTTAAAAAAATACTAATTTAATGTTTTTTCAAATAAAAATTAAATATCATCTTTCTAGACTCGAAAGAATTCTAACCATTATTTCATCACACAGTTAGAAACTAGTGCAATAACTTAGTTGTTTTAAACTTATTATTAACGTGGATGTCTGATTCAACGTACGATCATGTAAATCTCTAATGGTCCTAAAATTTATAAAATTTAAATTAATAATTTAAAAAAAATCAAATCTAATAACTACTAGTTAAGCTACCTCTCGTATTCAAATGAAGCTCTTCTTGTTTTGTTTCTTCGGAGTTGATTTATTATCTTTTCCTTCGGAAAGCCGCAACCAAACTCTTCTACCCTGAAGGCTAAAGGAAGGCATCCTTTTTCCCAATGAAGATATTGTAAAGGCTCAAGGGTCATCTATAGGGCCTAGTAAGCTGCGTTGAGCTTGAGCCCAAATTGCTCAAGCTCGAATCCATGGAGGACTGAGTGATTGCACGATTGGTTTGTAGACTACTCATTGGAGCACTTGATGCAAGTTAGAGCACTGTGCTACACTTGGCTATGTTGTGTTTGTAAATTTAACTTTCGGTCTAACTTTTAAAAGTAGATATGTTTGCTAAATAACCTGATTTTAGAAAAAGCAAACAAAATACTTTAGAAAAGCAGGTAAAACATAAATCTCTCTTTTCTATTTCTTTCTTCTTTTCTAGTCTATTTTTCTTTTATGCTATAAGAAAATACGTGTGGTTTTCTCGTATAATGGGCTTTCAAATTGCAGTTTCTACTAGTTGGGTTTTACTTGATAGTTTGTACCATTAATAAAATATTTCGGTCCGTAAATTAATATTTTAATGTATTTTCAAACGTGAAACAAAAAATATAATTCATCACGTACTAGAACTATACCATTAAAAAACATAAAAAAAAATCTAGGAACAGTGATTTCATCATCTGAGAAGCCATAGTTGGTTAAATTAATTAAAATCAGAACAAAAAATTAAGATAATTTGTAACATACACTGTAGCCAAATACATCATCATAAATCCACTATCGTTCATAGCATAGCATAGGTTACATTGTTTTAACTACAACTACTACAAGTTTGGCATTCCAAATGGAACAAAAAGCCCATGGAGTCTTGTTCTTCACCTCCATATATATATATATATATATATATATAAGCACTCTCGTGACAGGAACTCCTTGAGGTCCAAATCTATGAAACACAAGCGGGTACAAGGCATGAAAACAAGCCTGGTCTTTTCTTCTGCATGCATGCAAGCAAGAGAGGAGGAAAAATACAATTAGATCACTTTCCGAATCTCCCAATAATTAAGCTGATGTTTCCTTGCTAAAAAATGTAAAAAACGAAAACAATGAGCTGTGCTGGTTCCGCCATGAAAATGTTGGAGGATTGGAGCATATCATTATGCGAGGCAGGTTGAGCTTGTGGGGCCTCCAGCAAGCCCAAACTTTCTTGCAGCCACCACCACCTCACACGGTGTCTAGAAAATTTATTCAACACGACACTCTTACTTTTACCATGATGACATTTGGGAGTCTCGTTTTTCAAAATGATGTGGACCTTTTGGCAATAAATGGCTTTTTTTTCCTGGGAAATTTCCATAAAAAAAATTCAACATTTCAACATCAATCGCAAATCTAGGGATTGAAAAGAAGTTTTATCCAAATCACTATTTTTTTTTTCAAAACTAGTTTTGTTTTAAAAAAATAAAGGGAAAATAAGACACACAAGTGTATAAAATTTTTTATTTTTTATTGGAATTTGTGTCGATCTGTTTAAAAATTTCTTTAAAATAACGCTATTCCACCCACCACGACTTATTAAAAAGCTGCTCTTTTCAATGGTTTTGAACGATGTTAGGAAGGAGATTAGCTCTCAAACCACATGCTAGAAAATGAATAGACATGGATAGATGGTTTTAGGCTTCTAGCTAGCTTCCGACACAGCCTAATCAGAAGTTATCTGTTGCTTAGACTATTGTTTTTCCTTTTTATTGAGACTTTTTTGGCCCATCGAATTAAGAAACTATATGCTCTTACCCTCCAAATTCCACACTATAGCTAGCTTACTCCCCCATTTTTACTAATCTAGGTCCAGCACAAACTGCATTAATGCATATCCCCGTATATTCAAGGAGGAAAACAAGCAAACTTACCCGCTTGGAAGAGCGGAGGAGCTCAGGTGAGATTTTGTAGAGATCTTCATCGATGGCCTTGGGAGGTTTAACAGGAGCTTTGGCAACAATTACAGTGTCCATTTTATGAGAATATTGTGATATCTTATTCTTATGGTACACTGTGGGCTGTGGCTGCTGCTGTTGTTTCCTTGCCGGTTCAGTCACGTCACAGACTTTTCCCTGCTTTCTCTGCTCCTTAGCATGCGTGCCTCGCTTTTCTCTCATTCTTGTCTACAAATTCAACACCGTCATCATCACTCTCATCATCATTATTGATCTCTACGTTATGTAACATCATTATATTCACCATCAACCTCCGACTCTAATTTTCCCGGCAACAAATTTATTTTACTTGCCTCAAAAAAAAATTTGAAAAATGGCCAAGATCAAGGACAAACCTTTACAGGGGGAGGAAGATTACGAGAAGGTTTGTTGATATCAGAAGCATATAGATCACCACGCATGTCCTGATGACCACATTCTCCAGAGGAATTATGAGTGGTACTGAATCGGATCAATCCTGCCTGTCTTGCAGATTCAAAATACTGCGTGATTGGCAGCTCGTTTGCTTGGTCCCAGTTTCCAAATGCTGGTATTTGTCCACTTCTCCTCCACTCCTATCAACACACAGAACACCACAAAAAATTAAGGAGATAAAATATTTGTTTAGATCTTGAACTTCAATGGGAAGCTAAGAACTAAAAAAAAAGACGTCCCATATGAAGAAATTTCAAGATTACTATAGCATTAGTATATATTGTATTATGAAATGGAAAAAAGAGGGAGAGAAAGGGAGCAGAAACAGTAGAAAGAAGCCAATTCTGAAAGAGGGTGAGAGTAAGAAGCCAAGAAATGGCAGGAGAGCTTACATCCATTCTGGTTGATTTTGGCAGTGTAACGCAAGAAGCCAAAGAGAAAGAGCGAAACAAAAAGCCTATAAAGGGTAGAGAAAAAGATAAGAGCTTGAAAAGGGAGAACAAAAGGGTTAAAAACAAGGGAGTTTGGGGATCATCCTCTCTCAAGAAAACACCCCAAAGACATGAAAGTTGTAGATTCTAGCTCAGAATTGAAGAGAGAATCGGCAAACAAAGATATATTTCATATCTTTATAGCACGCAGTACTAGAACAGAAAGGAAAGGGGTTTGGCTTTTGCTGGTGTTGTACTCGTTTTGTGTTGCTACTTGCTAGTTTCTCTTCTTTCTTTCTTTCTTTCTTTTTGTTTCCAGCTTTTACAGATTACAGCATAGTAGAGCAACCTTTTTGACCTCTAAATCCTTTATTGCTCCATCTTTTCTTTCTTCAACCTAGATTCACGCCACAGACAGGGAACTGGGACCCACATATTTTAGGGTTTTTCCCACCTCGATTTGGGTGCTGGGAACTGTTACAAAAGTGAGTCTCTGACTGTGGAGTATGGCCAAACTGAAAGGTAATTCTTTTTAATTAAGAACTGTTCAAGATTGAGAATTACGTAAGAGTGCGGTAGCGACATGTCCTGAGTCCTGAACAGTGAATGCTGCCAAGATGTTGAAAAGGTCGAAGAGGAGTAAAAGAAGGTGCTGTCTCCGCTTTACCCATTGTTAAGAAGCAGTCCTTTACCTCAACTTTGAACTTTGAAGAGAAAAGATGGGTTGTTTTTGCTCGACTTCTTTAAGAACGTGTCCCGTTTGATTCTTGTATTCAAATTCAAGACAGAATTGCATTGCAAGTTAATCAACTTTTGTTAAGATTTTTGACTTGAAGATAATTGAAAGCTCCTAAAGAGTAGTTCCTAGACAGGGGTCAACGTACGTCGCAGACAGGTTTGATTTTTTTAACATATAAAAAATATTAAAGTTATTATAGTGTTTTTTTAAAAATTATTTGAGATATGAGAGTTTAATAAATTCAGCTAATTTAAATATTATAAATAAAAAATACAATGAAAATAGATAAATTAATAAAATAAATTAACAATGTAAAAAAATAATGAAGCTCGTCGAAAATAAACTGAATAATATTATAAAACTTAATTATTAAACAACTCAATATTAAACAGAAAAAATTAAAAAATATTAATTAAAAATAACTAAAAAAATACCTGAGTTAATAAAGGTGAACCAGCTAACCTCGCGACTCTAAATATAGGATTGGATAATCATATTCTTTGTTAAGGGACATGATGAACTCTTCTTGGCTTCCAGTTTTTTTTTTTTAAAATGTGGTTAATTAACTTAGATATTTGTTGTGTTGATTAAATTAGTTAGTAAAATAATGTAGATTAAATGCTAGTCCATTTTATTTTTTTCTTTAAAAATTATGTATCAAATATGAGTAAAGGAGGTAATATATTATAAGAATAAATCTTCACGACCTCTACTATATTATGAAATATATTAAGAATAAATAAAATATACTCTCTTTTATGAATCTCATCATAAGATTTAACACAACAAACCTAACATGTGTACACGAGGGGAGCAAAAAATGGCATAAGGAGAAAAAAAAAATCATGAGGCTACTAAAAGGTTTAACCCTATTTGTTTTTGCGTTTAAAAGATATTTTTAAAAAAATTAAAATTTTTTTTATTTTTTTTCCTTCAAATTAACATATTTTTGATGGTTTTAAATCATTTTGATGTACTGATATTAAAAATAATTTTTTAAAAATAAAAAAAAAATATTTTTAAATAAAAAATACTTTAAAAAATAACAACAACCACATTTCCAATGTTTAAAGTAAAAAATCATGAGGTTACTAAAAGGTTTAACCCTGTTTGTTTTTACGTTTTAAAAGCGTTTTTGAAAAAAATTAAAATTTTTTTACTTCAAATTAATATTTTTTTTATGTTTTTAGATCATTTTGATATGATATATTAAAAATAATTTTTTAAAAATAAAAAAAATTATTTTAATAAATTTTTAAATAAAAAATATTTTAAACAATAACAACAATTATATTTCCAATAAATAAAGTTATTTGAGAACAAAGATATGAATAAAGCATGGATGGTTCGTCGAAAACTTTTACGCTCATAGTCAATCCATTAATCATCGATTACAAATATCGGATTGTCCTTTTTAGACACACGCCATTGCTTGGGTGGTTTTGAGGTTTAAAAAAGAGAAAACAAATTTATTTTTATTATTAAATTTGATTTAATAATTTAAATTTAAAAACTTTAATCTGATTTTAAATATTCAAATTTTAAATTAAATTATAAAAGAGTTATTTAACGTGACTTTGTCAATTGAATAAATTCAAATAAAAAAATAAATTAAATCTATTCTAGTTAACTTGTTAAACTGATAATCCAGTTATAAACTGTTCTAGATTTAATTAATTTTTTTATTTTTTATATAATAAAAAATTTAATTTATAAAAAATTAATAAAAACCTAAATAAAATTAAAAACAATAATCATCAAGAATCAACCTCTACTAATATATATTAGAATATCAGTGTCGAAATTCCCCCGAGAAATCAATTCCTAACTTTGGAATCCAACAAAAATAAATAAATATTGCCAGTCAATGCAGCCGATAGTCTAGTGTGTCCTGGTCAAAATAATAATAATAATAATAATAATAATAATAATTTAACTTGTGTTGATCATAAAAATCTTTATTCCAGGTAAATAGCAGAGAGAGAATTCAGACCTCGTATCTCGTGGGTTGTTGAAAAATAAACAGGAAATGTTTTTTAAAGTGTTTATTTTTGAAAATATATTAAATTAATATTTTTTTAATTTTTAATATCATCACATTAAAATATTTCTAAAATATGAAAATTATTAATTTAAAATAATTATTTTTCAAATTTTTTTTATAAAAAATAAATTAAACCGCATCTCAAAACTGCCGATAAATGGATCTGGTGTCTACCAGTTCTGGTTAAACTAACGAGGCCTGACGGCAGCATATGCCTTGTGGAGTGATATGTGCCGATGGAAAATTTGACTTCCCATTTTTCACACTTTGGTGCTTTATGTAAATGACAAAAAGCCACCAAACCAGCCCTTCCGTTCTCCGAGAAAAAACCTAAAAACTTTGACAACTGAGGCCACAAAGTCAACGTTTTGTATATATATATATATAATGCTGAGCTGGCTAATTTATCTTCTGTTCCCTCTCCACGACGGCACAAGTTCTCATGGACCGACCACGGAATGCCAACTGCCAAGTTTTGCCCACACGAAGATGCTGGTCCTCATAAGAGTTATGGCAATACGCTAAGAATGTCATCTCTTATTCAACTCACAATTAAACCCGGCTCCACTCGTGAGTTAACCAAGTAATTTGAATCGGTTTTTACATTACATTGCCACGGTTAAAATCGAGTAATTTAATGGATTGACTCGTGATTATGTTGATCTGACTAAATTATTTCAAACTCTGAATAAATCAAAACTAGAGATTTTTTTTAAGAAAATAAAACAACTCATTTTAATAAAATTGATTTGAATTGATCCAATTACGTTACTTCATTTAAACAAGTGTTTAAGAGTGTAGTATCTTTTATTTTATGTGTTTTAAAAATATATTTTACTTGAAAAATAATAAAATTAATTTTTTTAGTATTTTTTAAGGTTTTAATATACTAATATAAAAAAATTATTTTGAAGCATTTCAAGTGAAAAATACTTTTGAAAATTATCATATACCACAATATCAAATATATTTAGGGAGCGTTTGACAATGCGGCCAAAACTCCATTCATTGAAAGTGAGAATCATAGAAAGTTTATTGATGTGAGATACTTGATAATCTTGGTGATTAAAAATAATGAAAGAATTTAATTGAGAATTTATTAAATTTATTGATACATTGAGGAACTAATTTGAGATGAAAATTAAATTGGGGACCTAATTGAGATTGATGAAAATTACATTGAGGAACTAATTTGAGATGAAAATCATGAGGTTTCTCCTATTTCTTTTTATTGTAATCCTTTTAATTTCATTTAAATCAATAAAGGACCGAACATTTGTAATCGGAAAACATGCATGTTTGAATTGGACATATACATGTAATGTAAAATGTATTTTGAACTAATAATGAAATAAATAGCACAATTTAGTACATATCATGACTACAAAATACAATATTTTAAGATATCACTAGTGAAAAACATGATATCTTAAAGAAATTGTTAAATGAACTAACACGAATTACAATAATTGAAGATTCGATGTGCTTCCAAGATTTCTTTCTTTGTTTCTTTTTTATTTTTTTCTCATTTCTCTCCTCATTATAATTGTTCATTAGTATGTAGACGGAAAGTGTGACCTACTCCGATAACAATTGGTACTTTCTTTGATATTATTTGTCGAGATCTTTTTAATAATATTAATAATGTCGTAATAGAATTTCGATGTGTCTCCACTCTTTATTTCTTTCTTTATTTTTCTTTCTCATCTTTACTCATCATAATTTGTTCCAACTTATTTAATTTCTTTCAGCATTTTGTTATTCTTATAAGCATATTAACACTTTGCAATTCTCATCCACAACATTACTAAACTATGTTATTTCACTATTTTTTTTAAATTGTGTTTATATTGCTGGTTTTTTTAAACACTGCTGCTTCATTTTTTCTTTGAAATAATCTTCATAGTTGTACATGAAATTCTGATTTTGATTATGCCATTACTTAGTTTTTTTCTCTGTTTCAGACAATGATTTAAAACATTATTGAAACCGTATTTTTAAAAAATTTAAAATTTTTTATTTTGTAGAGAATTAATTTTTTTATATTTTCAATCATTTCAATATATTAATTTCAAAAATAATTTTTAAAAAATAATAAAAAAATTATTTTAATATACTTATAAACAAAAATAATATTGTAAACCACCAATAACTATTACTTCTCCAAACACCCTCAATGTCAGCACTCAGCATCCCTGTAAGAATGTGTTGGAATATTTATTGTAGCTGCGGAAAACAGGAAAGGATATCATGAGTGCACAGAAATAGAAGGGGCCTCGCCTGGAAGAAGGTCAGGGAAATGATGAAGGGTGGGGTCGGAGGAGGAACAAAAATGGCCCTTCAAATTTAATGCTACCGTCCGTCCATCATGGTTCCAATAAAGATAGCCGTACATGGAGATCATGAGCCTTGTACGAAAATAAATGCTAGCCTAGAACTCTGTGTATGTTATGATTTCATCTCTGTTGTAGTGTCAAATTGATCGTATAAGGGCATTCTGAAGAGAAAGATGTTATTTAGATGAGTAAAATTAATAATATATATTTTTAAATAATATAAATATAATTTTTTTTTTTATATCCACTTTAATAATAAAAACTATTTCAAAGAGTCTATTATAAAACCATTTATTAATTTTAATTAACAACTCCAATCAAAACCCTTTTTTACAAAAAAAAAATTAAACAATTTTTTAGCACTTTTATGCAATATGCATGAATGACCTTTCAAGATAGAAATTTTATTTTGGATATAAAATTGAAAGCAAAAAATATTATCTTTTCCTTTTGGTTTTTCATTTAGCACAATTTTTTTTTTTTTTGGAGATGCTCTAATTAGAGACTTGTGGAAGTTGATGTAAAATTTGGCATAATGGAATTACACTAACTATGGTTCTAGAAACTATAAACATGTTTTAAATAAATAAGAAAAACAAATGACTCAAGTTATAGCTCTGACCAAGTTTAATAAGTTAGTTTTATTTTAATTAGATGATTAAAAAAGGACAACGATAATGAATGTATAAAATAAAAAAAATCATGATAACTTGAAAAAAACCTTTGAAAGTATATAATTGGATTTAAAAAATGACAAAAAAAATCAATATCGACTAAATTCGAGGTAACATAATAGATATTTAAGCTTAATAATAAGAGACGAGCTAACTCGCAAAACACATTGCCCAAATTATTAGATTGGATTAACTCGATAGAAATAGATTTAAAAAAACCACAAAGCTTTTTCATTTAGAAAACAGTTGAATGATGAAATTAAAAAAAAAATAAGAAAAAAAGGATGTCGAGCAAAATATAATATGTGTTTACATAGCTATTGGTAAAAAAAAATCTTTTATGGACCAAGTAGTAATTGCTTTACAGGAAAGATAAGTAATGGAGTTGATAAGGGAGTTTATTGCATACATATTTTCAATTATTCTTGCTTTATTTTGAAGTATTTCGTGTATGTTGCACAATTTAACTAGGTTTTAAACGCCCTTTTGAACCATTGACTTTGTGGGAAATCAATGTGTTTTCAGATACTAAATTACTGGAGTAGGTCGAATCTAGAATTAAAGCTGAGCACTGATTGGTTTTTGGGTTGTAACGGGAGTTATACAACTCTGTTTCAGGCATTCTTCACCATTCTGAAAATTTGAGACATAGACCTACAATTCATATGAGACCATAGAACTCCATTTTGCTATTTTAAAGCCTAAAAAGCGAGTTGATAGACAGAGTCCAAATCAGACCCGATCTTCTTGTGATCCAGACACTGTCTCGGGTTCTGGCACAAAAAGTGAGTTGAAATACAGAGTCTAAAAATTGAAAGATTAGTTTTGTTGGAAATAAAATTTAATTTTCTACAATTTCTCCAGAAATAAAGAAGTCTCAATTTACACATTTTCCGCCCCAAATCTGGACCGCAATATCAGGATAGGCAAGAATCCA
The DNA here is from genome assembly GCF_000002775.5 of Populus trichocarpa. Lineage (NCBI taxonomy): Eukaryota > Viridiplantae > Streptophyta > Magnoliopsida > Malpighiales > Salicaceae > Populus > Populus trichocarpa. Next base: position 4,180,038 of record NC_037303.2, read on the forward strand.
GAGCAGGAAACTAACTTTCTTTCCATTGGAGGAAAAAGCCATAATATATAAACCTCTTTAGGCAGCAACTTTGGGGAACTTTTTGATACCCTAAATACACCACAAAAGAGAGGAGGCGACACCAAGAAAGGAGGAGAACAAAACTAAACAGAGAAGTATAATTAGTAGCAGATTGGAAGACGTCCAGCGACTCTACTTTCAATCTCCATTCTTGAGTGATGTTCATGGTATCAAGTTTGTTTCTCTTTAATTTAGTAATCTCTTATTCTAGGATTTTTATATAACTTGGCTATGAATATGTGAACAATTTTTTTGATTGAATTAATTCTCTAGTTGTTGAGTATTTCATTGTATGCTTAATGCTTGTACACGTTTGGCCAATGTTTGCATGATTTGGGATTCAATTTGAGACTGAGAAGTGATAATTATTTTAGCCATTGTTTGAAATACCCTAAGGCATATATAGGATAGAGATATCTTTGGAATTTGTGTAATATTTAAAGGTTTTATAGTACTTAATAAATTTGACAAGTTCAGAATTTTTATAGAGATGTATGAAGTTTGCTTGTTAAAATATTTCATTGATGCTCGAGAGAGTTTGTTGATTAAATTAGTAAAACCTGATTATCAACAATAAGAATAAATAAATTTAATTGAGAAAATTCATATAGAAATAATTACGGTGAGTCAGAACTCCTAGGATCCATTAAAATTGAATTCAATACTACTTAATTAATTGGTTATTTGCTCTTAATTATTAATTTTTGTTTAGTAAACTATCTCATTCAATTTTTCAAATAAATCACAATTTAAGAGATTTTGGTAGTTATTAGTAATTTTTGCAAATCCTCGTGGGACGATACTCTACTCATCATTTTATTACTTGTCACAATTCGTGCATTTGTGATTTTGAGCAATAAGTTTTTGGCACTGTTTCCGGGGATTTTAGATAAAATTATTAATAATATCAATATGAGTTAAATTTGGTCTACTTTGATTAATTTTTGCCTTCAATTTTTAGGTGTTTGTCTAGTGTATGAGAAGTAAGAAAATCTACTGCTACTGCTTTATAATCCTGAGATTGAGAAAATTACAAAGGAATTAAGGAAGAAAAAGCGAGAGATTTAGATAAATTCAAACACTATGGCAGACAATGAAAATCCTGGACAAGACACACAGGCATTGAGAGATTTTGCACTCCCACAGGTAACGTGAATTTGTTTAGTTATCAAGAAACCAAAGATTAAGGCCAATAATTTTGAGATCAAACCAGCCATACTACAGATGGTTCAGCCTTCGGTTCAATTTTATGGGTTGATGAATGATGATCCTAATGCCCATATCGCGAGTTTCTTGGAAATTTGCGACACTTTCAAGCATAATGGCGTTACTGATGATGCCATTCGCCTCAAGCTATTTCCTTTTTCTCTTCGATACAGAGTGAAGAATTGGTTAAACTCCATTCCTGCAGACTTAATCATAAGTTAGGAAGATTTAGATCAGAAATGCCATGTCAATTTTTTCCCGCTAGCTAAGACAGCAAAGATGCACATTGAAATCTCAAATTTCACCCAATTTGAGAGTGAACCATTGTATGAGGCTTATGAGAGATATCAGGATTCCCCTTACCATGGATTGCCTAAGTGGATGCAGATTTATATTTTCTATAATGGATTGAATGTTTCCATAAGAACATTGATTTAGGCAACTTCATGTGATGCTTTTATGAGTAAGTCATAAGATGATGCATACAATTTGTTGGAGGAGATGACCATGAACAATTATCAGTGGCCGAATGAAAGGAGTACACCAAAGAAGACTGTTGGGGTGCATGAAATTGATGTCATCACGACAATGACAACCCAAGTTCATTCGCTCACTCAATAACTGAAAGCCAATCAACTCACAACAAATGTCGTCCATGTGATAGGTTGTAATTTTTGCCATGAAAACCACCCAAGTAAAGAATGACAAGTTGGGAACCCTTTCTCTCAAGCAGAACATGCTCATTTTGTGTCAAACTACAACCGGCATAACAATCCTTAAAACGCAACATATAATCCCAGTTGGAGAAATCATCCTAAATTTTTATGGGGTAATTAAAATGTCCTAAAACATCCATCCATTCCACCATTAAGTGAGCAGCTAAAAGAGAAATCAACACTTGAAGAAGCTATGATGCAATTAGCCAACAATACTAGCCAATTTATGATTGAAACCTACATCAACCTCCAAAACCAAGCAACTTCAATTCAAAACTTGGATGAGGTTTAAGTTGGTCAGCTTGCCAACATGCTCACGGGTAGACAACAAGGAAATCTACCAAACACAACCGAAATCTACCCCAAGGAGCAATGCAAGGCCATAACTTTAAGAAGTGGAAAAGAAGTTGAACCGATTGTTGGAAACAAAAACTCTAGCAAAGAGAAAGAAAAGTAGTAGTTGGCTAAACCTCTTTAAAGCATAGAAAAATCCGAAACTCTACCAGAGCCACCATAAGAGATGATACCAAGATTTCCATTTCCCCATCAACTAAAAAAGAATAAGTTAAATAAGCAATTTTTAAAATTTCTTGATGTGTTTAAGAAGTTATATATTAACATTCCTTTTACAGATACTCTAGAACAAATGCCAAGCTATGTGAAATTTTTTAAGGACATTTTATCAAACAAAAGGAAGTTAGAGGAATATGAGAATGTTGCTCTCACTGAAGAATGTAGTGCATTTTTGCAAAAAAAATTGCCTCCTAAACTTAAGGATTCAGGGAGTTTTACTATACCATGTTCCATTGGAGATGCTATATTTAAAAAAGCTCTATGTGATTTAGGTGCAAGCATTAGTCTTATGCCTTTAACTATTTTCAAGAAACTTGATTTAGGTGAAGCAAGGCCAACTACAGTGACACTGCAATTGGCTGATTGATCACTAAAGCTTCCAAAAGGAATAATTGAAGATGTTCTGGAAAAAGTGGGCAAGTTCATCTTTCCAGCCGACTTCATCATACTAGATATGGAAGAGGATAATAAGATTCCTATCTTGCTTAGTCGGCCATTCTTGGCCACTGTAGGAGCATTGATTGATGTGCGAAAAAGAGAGCTACACTTAAGTGTGAATGAAAAGGAGGTAATTTTTAATGTGTTAAAAGCAATCAAACACCAAGATATGGGGGAGAGTTGCTTTAACATTTAAATAATAGACTTCCTAATTAGTGACAGATTCAAGCATCCAAGCGAACTATTGGAAGCATGTCTAGTAAATGATATAATGGTGAAGGATTTTAAGATATCCGAATATACATGTTGGATGGACTTTTTTGAACCTAATCGTAGCAGGTACTTTGAAGATTTGGGACAAGCACCTCTAAAATTAAAATCAACTATTAAACAAGCACCGGTTCTTGAACTTTAACCTCTGCCCGAGCACCTTCGATATGCATACCTTGGAGAAGCCTCCACTTTTCATGTCATAATCTCTTCAAAGCTCTCTAATATAAAAGAAGAAAAATTGTTGAGGGTGCTGAGAAAACATAAGGTGGCTCTCAAGTGGGTATTGGCTAATATCAAGGGTATTAGTCCTTCTATTTGTATGCATAAAATTCTGTTAGAAGATGAAGTTAAGTTGACAGTAGAGCATCAGAGAAGGCTTAACTTGGCAATGAAAGAGGTAGTTCGAAAAGAGGTTCTGAAATGGTTAGATGCTGGTGTTATTTATCCAATTTCTGACAGCTTATGGGTTACTCAGGTCCAAGTTGTGCTGAAGAAAGGACGAATGACAATGGTGAGGGATGTAGATAATAAACTGATATTTATTCAAACCGTGACTGGATGAAGGATTTGTATGGACTATTGAAAGCTCAACAAAACCACTCGTAAAAATCACTTTCCTTTACCATTTATTGATTAGGTGTTGGATATGTTGGTTAGGCATGAATATTACCGTTTCTTAGATGCTATTCAGGATACAATCAAATAGCCATCGCACTAGAGGACCAAGAGAATACCACTTTCACCTGCCTTTATGGTACTTTTGCTTTCAGAAGGATGCCTTTTGGGCTATGTAATGAACCAACCACCTTTCAGACGTGCATGCTAGCTATCTTTTCATATGTGGTTGATGCGAACCTCGTGATCACGTGGTCACGCAACTCACACGCAAAGACATCAATTCCCGGAAAGCCAAGTAAATCAAGTTTGATAAGAGTGTGACATAAAGATAACTTATATCTAGGTACCAATACTATTAAAAACAAAAATCCTCACCAAATGAATATTGATTCGTGAACGAGAAGTATAAGGATGACACCACGAAGTCAATTGTTCTTCGATAAGTCATTTTTCAGTTTTTTAAAGAAGCATAAAAGGGAGAGTATCCCACCAACACACACACATAAAGTGCAACAAACAAGAATTTTTATTAATCTGAATTATCTAACTTACATATCTGATTATGTCTTTATTTATATTGACTCTAGACTGAAACAAACCTTAATGAACCCCTTATGTAAACTTATATGTTGCCCACTTACAATCAAACTCAAATAATATAAATAAACCCTAAACTAAGAAGATAATAATAATAATAATAATAATAATAATTCTGAATTTAATATCCTAAATATGATAGGATCAGATTTGTTACCCTTTAGAAGTCCCATATAAGTTAGGAGAATCAAAGATGAAGTTGCCTCCTCTTTAGTTTCCTTGTTTGCAAAGTATTCTTTATTGTATTGGAAACTTATTTAATGATAGATTCTTATTATAATAAGGATAGAATAATTGTTTTCATATATAATAAGGATTCCACATTAATATGGAGCTCATACCACACATGGAAACTATGTTGTTGCCTATTAAATATCCTTAAAAGACTAGGAAATTTCCAAAACTAACTGTTACATGCTTATAGGAAAAGAATCCTAGCCAAATAAGAAGTCCACAAGTCAAAATGAAGTAAATAACAAAATTTATACATCCTTTATTGACATGCATTGTGATGCCTTCCAGAACTCTAATTGACCTGAAATTTTAACCCAATGTAGGAAAACATGTCAGGCGACACCATGTAAACTTTTAGCCTGATCCAATGATCGGATTGAGAATTATGATTGTTTCCATAAAACTGGACAGTTGCGCATTTTACATTAGAATCCGAATCTGATTATTTTTTCATTGCCCGGATCGTATCAACTTTCACCTGCCCTTATGGTACTTTTGCTTTTAAAAGGATACCTTTTGGGCCATGTCATGAATCAACCACCTTTTCAAAGGTGTATGATGGCTATCTTTTCCAATATGGTTGAGCAGATTATTGAGGTCTTCATGAATGATTTTTTCATATTTAGAACTTCTTTTAATGATTGCCTTGCAAAGTTAGCTATGGTTTTGGAACATTGTGAAAAGGCTAACTTGATATTGAATTGGGAAAAATATCACTTCATGGTAAAGGAAGGTATAGTGTTAGGGCATCGGATTTCAGCAAAGGGAATAAAGGTAGATAAAGCTAAGATTGATGAAATAGACGAGCTTCCACCACCAATGAAGATAAAGGGTATTAAGAGTTTCTTTGGACATCTAAATTTTATAGAAGGTTCATTAAAGACTTCTCTAAATCTCTAAACCTCTTTACAATTCACCGATTAAAGAAACTCAATTTCAATTTGATGAAGAATGTGAGAAACCTTTTCTATTATAGAAAGAGAAGTTAGTTACAGCCCCTATAGTTATTGCACCAGATTGGGAGTTACCATTTGAATTGATGTGTGATGCAAGTGATTATGCAATTAGGGCAGTATTGTGGCAGCGAAAGGATAACATGTTTCACACCATATATTATGCTAACCGAACCCTCAATGACGCCCAACTTAATTATGCCACAACTAAAAAAAAGGATAACATGTATGCCTTTGATATGTTTCAGACTTATTTGATTGGGAACAAGGTGATTGTGTATACTGATCATGCTACAATTAGACATCTAGTTTTCAAGAAAGATGTCAAGCCTAGACTCATTCGTTGGGTCCTTTTGCTGCAAGAATTTGATGTGGAAATAAAAGACAAAAAGGGGATCGAGAATGTGATGGCTAATCACCTTTCACGATTGGAATTGTTAGAGCAGCTTGAGCCTCAAGTCACGGTTATTAATGAAAATTTTCCTGATGAAAGAATTTTTGCTATTTCCACTAACAATCTCTTTCCTTAGTATGCAAATTATGTCAATTTTGAAAATTAAAAGTTTAATTATGTTTAAAAATTAATTTGGATCAAATTAAAAGATTTAATTAGGTGCATGGACTTAATTATACTTGTAATAGATTTTATTAGGACGTTAATTGGTGAAAAATAAAGTTTGGGAGCCCAATTTGAGCTTAATCGAGAAGATTGAAATTTTAGAGGACCAAACTTAATTTTTACGAAGGCAATTGATTGAAATCAATGATAAAATTGCAAAAAAAAAAAAAATCAAAGTTTAGAATCAATTAATGATTAAATTGAAGAAATTCACGATCAATAACATATTTGAAAAAGGTGCTAGACTTTGAGGACCCAATTCAGGCAAATTAAAAGTTAATGGGCAATTAAGGATTAATTTGTATAAATCCAAAACCAAGGACCAAAACGGAAGGGCTTTGAACTCAAAGGTTGATATTTGAGTTTGGCAAGGGTAAAATAACATGAAATTAGATGTTTGAAATCAATTAGGGATGCAATTAAAAGAAATCAAAAGACAAAGGACTAAGTTGAATTTTAGTCAAATCTCTAATTAAAACCCCAAGGATGTCAAAATGATGTCGTTTCATTTAAATGAAACATGATGTTTTGGTATAAAATGACGTCGTTTTGACCCAAAAAAAAAAGGAATGCTAGACGACTTGTCATCTGGCTACTGTTTATTATTTTCAACCTTTTATACTAGAAAAATGCTACTTGAATTACTACTTTTCAAGAGCTTTTAATATGTTATCTCTCCACCAAATAGGACAAATAAGGTACTACTTTGATGACCTGACATAGTCCTACACCCCAACATAATTCTTACTAGCTAATTGCCATATATTTTAAATGATTGAATTGTTTTTAAAAAAATTATTTTACATGCCTTTACTTTAATTCAATAGACATGCTACTATTAAAAATTTATAGTAAAAAACATAAAACATGAATAAGAAAAGAATTATTTATTTAATTAATAAAATATATTTATTTTGAAAAGATTTAAATCTTAACCTTTCTAAATATCTATTTTAGTTGTAAAAAAACTAAATAAAAATAAATTTTGAAAACTACTCGATGACGTGGAGTGGGTAAATAATTAATTAGTTGAACATTGACAACAAGCAAAAGGGACGAGGTATTAATTTGTGTCCCACCTGTGCTCTCATAAAATTTAATTACGGAAATACAAGAAAGAAAAAAAACAAATATAGTAATAAACTTGACGCCGTATAATGGAGTCTCAGCCGACGGTTTTGTTTGTTTGCCTAAGCAATTTGCAGCAATCGACGGTATTTTAGGCAATTTGCAGGAATAATGGACTACGGATTTGATGCCCCAATACGCACGAACTGATCTAACTCCGAAATGACCCACTCTTGTAGAAAAGAATGAAAATATTAAGGTGATATTTTCTTTTCAATTTGATGTTTTTTTGACACTATGTAGTCGTCAAAAATTCCAATTTAATACTTACTTTTATTTTATTTTATTTTTTGTGTGAGGAGAGAAAAATTCTTGCCGGAATATGATATAGAAAAAAAAAGTTATCGTTTCTATCTATTTCAGCTATCAAAATAATTGAAATTAATGTCAATAGGATTATTAGATGAAGAGTTTTGTAGTGATTGTTTTTAGCCTTAGATATTGCCTAAAAAACCATATGTGGGTTGAGAATGAAAAATTTATTTAGGTTAATTTTGTGACATGGACTGTTTTCAGATTTATTGTGTTAATATGTTAATTTGTTGAATTCTTAGCTTACAAATGACTTGTTGGCCACCACAGTGGACAACATGGCTTCTGTTGTTTTGTTTTCAAAGAAATAAAAGTAAACAATAAGTCATTTATCTTTTTAAATTAAAAAAATAATAATTATAAATCAAGGCGTGTAGGCTTAGGCTTAAGGCCCACACACCTGGGCTCTTCCTTTTACAAGCCTAGGGTCCTGGGTTATAGATTGTTTTTCAGCTCTTTTTTATAAATAGTTAGGTTAATTATAGATTTATAAAAAAAATAATTATTGAGCTTGGGATTGTTCATGGTTTAGATCGCATGTTTAAGGAGTTAAGTTATAACATTTGATTTTTTTTTGTCTCCCTATTTAAAAAAAATGTAATTTCACATTTTGTTATTAATAATTTATTTTTTTATTTAACTTAAATCTAAAAAAAAAAAGTGATTTGACCTTTTGTTATTAATAATATGCTTATGCTATCTTAGTTTCATGCATATGTCATGGTGTTTTTTTTTTTAATATTTCATACAAAAAAAGTTGCATGATCTTTATTAAATAAGAAATGATCTCTGATATAAAAAGAATTATTAAATTTAATGACGTGCTTGACTTGCGTCGTAATTAATTGATTGACTTGAGTTCATATGTTTTTTTTTTAAATTTAATTTTTTTTTTATCATTTTTTTTCTTCAACAATAAGTCAGCTAGAGATTTAGTTTTTTAATTGTTTTTTTTCAAGATTATCTCTGCTAATTTTGTATGTTAGCCTTGATTAACTTAGGTAGACCTGATATGTTTCCATCTTAATATTAGATAAAAATATTATTGAATATATAACTAATTTTAAATTCTTGGTTAAAATCTATTTTTTTTTATTAAAAAAAAGACGTTAGAAATACTTTTTTTTTCCTGCGTTTGAATTGTTGTTTTCTGTAGCGTAGCACGGATCAATGTAGTGGTCTTATGCTTTTCATGAAACAAAGGAACAAGTAGCGAAATAAATGTGATTTGCACGCATTTTGAAGCCAAGGAGAAGCTGCTTCACACATGAAAGTGGAAGGAGGTGGCCCCTCACACTCCTGGTTCTTGAGCAGTCTCCTTCGGTGGGCTGAGTTCTTTTTGTGGTCACAGACAACTTAGAATTAATAAAAGCTGAACCAAAGAAAAACATCCTGATTAATTATTCATATAACAAAGGAAAAGGTGGGGAAATTTAGGCTGGTTGCCCAAAAATTCAAGATATGCCGAAGTAGGCATGTAGTCATCTGTTTTATCTTGTTGCCGAGATGAAGAGCTTGGAGCACTTTCTTGTGTGTAATATTTTCTTCATCATTAGCAGGGTATTGGCCGAGGTAGTGGATGAAGACCAGCTACTTGTTGTCGTGTGCAAATCCATGGAAGCTGCAAGATCTTTTGGAAAATCTATTTCTGGACGTTTTCCTGTTATATGCCTCGAGGATATAAGGTTTTATGGCATTTGTGTTGATGAAAATCATGGATTTTTATGAAATTGTGGTTGATTTTGTATTGCATACAAGTAGTGTTTAATGAAATACCTCTAAGAAAGTTTTAGTTCTTCTTTTTATTATTTTTGATAAATTTGTAATATTTAATTTGATGGTAAATTAATAATTATCAATTTAATGATAAAGTTATAATATTAATATTACTATGCTTCTTTAGCTATTAATTAGAATATAATATCAATTTTGTAAATAACACTCTTTTTGTTGACTTTTTTTTTGCGCTCAAGAGTGAAAATGTAAGTGTTAATCAATTTATAAGAGAATAGATGCAATGTAAAAAAAATAATTAAACAATAAAAGATATCATAACCCAATTTTGACCCTTGTTTTTCAAAGCATTTTAAGCATTGTCTCAAAAGCATTTAATTTTTTTTTCAACGTGTCATTTTTAAAATTGTTGGTTTTTCTCATTGAGTTGTTGTTGATGTTGCTCTTTTTAAAAAAATCAAAATACAAAAAAAAAAAAAGATAAGCCTTCAAGTTGTAAAAAATCAAAATATCAAAAGAATAGCCAGATTGAGATGTTTTGATAAGATGAGATAAAGAAAGGAAAAAAATTGAGGTTGAAATCCAAACTTGACCAAAATTAGAAGAATGTTTTAAGTCTAAGGACTTTTAGAAGTTTAATTGACTTATTTAAGGACTTAATTGAAGAAAAATTAAGTTTGAAAAAAATTTAAGTTGAAAAGTCAATTGGAAAAAAAATAGAAGAATTAAGTAAGTTCAATGACTTAATTAAACTTCTAATGGGTTTTATGAATTCAATCAAAGACTTTGAAGAAAAATCAAATTCGGAGGCCTAATTCGAATCAATTCTGAAAGATCGAAAGATTAGGGACAATTAAAACTTTGAAATGCTAAATTGATGCAATTAAAGGCTTAGTTGAAATAAATTTGAAGTATGAAATTCAATTGAGGACCACATTGAAGAAATTTGAAACCAAATATCACTTTGTAAAAAGTGCTTAAATTTGAGGGGGCAATTGAAGAAGGTTAAGGGTTAAATTGCAAGGAATCCAAAAGATTAGAGCTAATTGGAGGTAACATTGCAAAGTACCAAAGATTCAAGGACCAAATTGAGAAAGACCATAATTTCACTATTTATTGTATTCTTCTCCTAAAACAAAAGAAAAATGATGCCCAAGTGCTCACCCTTGAGCTCTAATTTCTACCTTATCCCTTCACCACACCATACAAATCTTATACCAACTAATACCTTGTATTTATAATTCTCTCTAAACCAAAATTTCAGCTCTTATTTCATTAAAAACACTAGTAGATTCTCTCCCAAGAACACTACCTAGCACTGCTCTACTTGCAAAGACTAACTTGTGTCCTTGTCTTTCATCCGCAGCTTTAATGAATAACTGGGATCTATTCAAGTCGAGAACCTATCAAGCAATTAGCCCTAGAACTTCTCCATTTCTCCCATAAAAATCATACAAAACCCACCCAAGCAGCGGGGGGAAAGAGCATTGCCATAAACACCATCTCCAAGCCATGACTACAACAACCTTCTCCTTAATTTTCCCAGTCTGAAACCAACTTAGAAACGGCAAAGCACACCACTGTTTCCACTTTCTTTTCACCCTCATTTCATCTCATTCCTTTTTTTTTTCTCCTTACAACCAGCAAACACCTTCATCTTCCTTAGTTTGATCCTCCACCTAGAGTTAACCTTTTGAAAATTCAAGCCAAAATAACTAAGCCTTGTAAAGGACCTTGTGGAGCATAAGCCTTCCTTACCCTCCATCCTTTTCGTTTAGTTCCAAAGCAATGATGTTTTTTTTAAAAAAAAGTCATTGGTCTTGCTCTCAAGTTATCAAGCTCATCAAGGGAGATTGGTTTTGGTTATTATCGGGAATAGGAAATGTTTACCATTTTCATACAGTTTAAAGATCATTTACGGCAAGCATCCATTTAGACAAAGATTCCACAAAAACAACAATAGCCGGTTTCTTTTTGAGAATGGAACTGAGGGAAGTATCATAGCAGCAACAGAGCTTTAGTTTCAGCCTTCAACTGGTAGCAGACCTCAGCAAGCACCACGACAACCAACAACATCACAGCTTCAGTTCCAGCAGCAGCTTCAGCTCCAGCAGCATCGCGGTCCAGCTTCCTCAGCAAGCAGCACCTCCGCTGCACCAGCGTAGCCTCTCCACAGCAAACAACAGCACAGTTTCCAGCGCAGCTCCTTCTTTTCCTGTTCCAGCTCTGCACTAGCACTGTGACATTCATTCCAGCAGCATCAGTCTCTCCTCAGCACCATCCTCTCCATACAGCAGCACCTCTTCTGCATCAGTGACAGTCCAACAGCTGACTGTTTGAGAAATAGTTTAAGATGAAAAAATAAGGAGTTGGCTTATAGACATGTAAGGTGTTTATTTATCCCAAATATAGATAATATCTCTAGAATATAACTAAATTCTTTAAATTTTTAAAATAATAAAATGATAAGATAAAGAAAAAAAAAATTGTTTTTTATTGTCTATAGTTTTCTATGCAGCAACAGGTTTTATTAGACTTAAAATTATTATAATGAAACATTATATCATTTAATATTATTACTGTTATAGAACTATATATCTTAATGGAAGAATTATATTCTAAATTAAATTAAATAGATGTCATTCAGTTTTATCTTAACAATTACAAATATTAAAATTAATTATAAAAATTAAAAAAATTAATTTAAAAATAAATTAATCTCACTGACGTATTATTAAGTGTCAAATAACATCTTTTAATATTATAAATATCTATATGATAGTATTAGAAAACCTTCTAGAAGAGTCATTCCATCTTGACTTTCATTTAATTTAATTTACTAAGTAATAAAAACTCAAATTTATAAATAATTGGAAGAAAGTATTTTTTTTTTATTATGAAATAAATATCCTTTTATTTATTTATTTACAAACAACAGACTCCAACGTGAGTAGCAGAAACTTCCAGACTAGCTACCTCTCATCAGTCTCGCTAGCAGAGGTTGTGCTCCTCAGGCCGTGACCATCAGATATCTCTCAGCAACTCCACTGCCAGCAGAGGTTGTTCTCCTCAATCACGCCAGCAGCTCCAGCAGCAGCAGCAGCGTAGAACTCTCCCAAAACCTGTGTAGTGAGGTATATCCTTTTTTTTGTTTTGTTGAAGTTGCTGCAAAAGGTGCATACCACTACCAGCACAGGTAGTTATTTGCATATAATAGCTTAAATTGCTTTTGTTTGGTAAAGAAATAATATAACAGAGGTGTTGCATACAAATATTAGGTTGATCTTTAAAATGAAGGGCTTTCTTGTTTCTTTGTTTATGGATTGGGTTTTTGTTCTTTAAAAGAAAAAGGAAGGTTGGGCCATTTGCTCTTCTAGCCAAATTGGACCAAGCTTGTGTTAAAGAACCCTGTCCGTGGGGTTTGGGTTGAGCCTACAAGGAGGTTAAGACCATGTTTGGCTTGACACAAATTTGTCAAAAAAAAAATGCAATTTTTGGGTTTCAAGGTTTGCTTGGCAAATACATCCCAAAGAAATTTTCAAGTATTTTTGCCTTTTGTAGTGTTTTGCCAAACATGTTCATAGAATTTTAATAAATTTTCAAAGTTTCTGATGATCATTTTACAATTAATTTTGAGTTCCTTATTTTTTTTTACCTTTTTGTATTTGATAGTTGGAATTGTGACTTTTACGTTAGACACCTCACTGGTATTAAATAAATCAGGGTCTTTCCACAAAAACAAAAAAAAAATTCTTTTAAAAATACAATTTTATTTTAAGTTGTACATGATCAAGTCTCTCAAAATAAATTATATTTAGATATTTTAATATATTAAAAAAATCACAAAAATAGTGGTTTTATTTTTTTCATGCATTTTTTGGATTTAGTAACCAGTTTATTAAAGATATGAGAACTTGACCTACATTTTAAAAATATCAAAAAAATATATTTTATTTGTCTGAATATCAAAGATTACAAACTTATACGTAAGACGTATTCCCGGTATTAAAAAAAAAGATACAAAAATATATTTTGACTCTAGAATAACTAGGTTTTAACCTGATAAGATAAGGACCTCCTTACCGATAATTTTAGAAAAAATCATAAAAAAAAAATTATTTAGAGAAATACTGTAGCAATCCACAGTGTTTTGTGAGGAAAACTACAACACTTTCCCCATATGATTTAGCTTTACAATAATAATTCTTAATCAACTCAATATTAAAAAAAAAAATTGACAAAGATAATTTTGGAAAAAATCATAAAAAAAATCATGTGGAAAAACACTGCAGCAATTCACAATATTTTAAAGAAAACAAATTACAAAACTAAATTCTCAATCAGCTCAATATTAAAAAAATAAAATTAACAGAGACAATTTTAGAAAAAAAAATTTAACAAAACAAAACACAAAAAAAAACAGGAGAAAAAAACCATGTTGGAAACACTGTAGCCATTCACAATGTTTTGTGATGAAAGCTATAGTGCTTCCCCACATGATTTAGCCTTATTTGTAATTACTTGTAATTGTAATTCTCAACTAGATCAATATTAAAATAAAATAAAATTGACAAAGATAATTTTTAAAAAATCATAAGAAAAAAAAACCATGTGAAGAGACACTGTAGCAATCAACATTGTTTTGTGAGGAATGCTACAACGCTTTTCTAACATGATTAAGCTTTATTACAAAGTTAAATTCTAATCAGCTTAATATTAAAAAATAAAATCGACAAAGATAATTTTGGAAAACAATATTACAAAAAAAAAACACAAAAAAAACTGGAAAAAAAACCTTGTGAGGAAAAACTGTATCAATCTATAATGTTTTGTGAGGAAAGTTATAGTGTTTTCCCCACATGATTTAGCCTTACTTGTAATTGTAATTCTTAACCAGCTCAATATTTTAAAAATAAAATTGACAAAGATAATTTTTTTAAAAAAACATAAAAAATAAAAAAAACCCATGTAGAAAAAAACACTGTAGCAATCCATAATAATTTGCGAGGAAAGTTATAATGTTTTCCCCACATATTATAACTGTAATTCTTAATCAGCTCAATATTAAAAAATAAAATTGAAAAAGATCATTTCGGAAAAAATCATAAAAAAAAACCATGTGGAGAAACACTATAGCAATTCACAATGTTTTAAAGAAAAAAATTACAAAACTAAATTCTGAATTAGCTCAATATTAAAAAAATATAATCAACAAATATAATTTTCTAAAATAAAAAAACTAAAATAGAAAAATCTTGTGGGAAAACACTGTAATAATCCACAGTATTTTAAAGGAAAAGAATTACTAAGTGAAATTTTCAACCAGCTCAATATTAAAAAAGTAAAATTGACAAAAATAATTTTGGGGAAAAAACCAAGGAAAAATAAAATAAAAAGAAAAAAAGGGAAAGTATTGTAGGAAAAACCAAAAAAAAAAAAAAAAAGAAAGTATTATAGCAATCCACAATAACATGTGAGGAAATCTACAATACTTTCCCCACATATTTTTGCTTTATGTATAATAAAATAGAAAAACCATGTGGGAAAACACCGTAGCAATTCATAGTATTTTAAAGAAAAAAATTACAGATCTAAATTTTTAACCAGCTCAATATTAAAAAAAGTAAAATTGACAAAGATAATTTAAAAAAAAAACAAAAAAGAAAAAGAAAAAAGAGGAAAGTATTGTAGGAAAAAAAAAAGAGAAAGTCAAAATGGGATAATGATTTAGCTACATTACTTTCCCCACATGTTTTAGCTTTATGTATAATGATTTTTTTTCCCCTGAAACTATTGTTTTTAACTATATGGGATAAACGATAATAAAATCAAGTTCAATTAAAAAAAAAATATCCTACCAAACTTGTAAACCGGAACAACTTGAGTTACCCTAGCAAATAGATAAACCATTTTAACCCTGTAAAAAGGAAAAATGAAAAGAAATAAATTACAAAAATTAATTTTCAATTAAATCAATATTAAAAAAATAAACAAAAAATAATTTTAAAAAAATAATAACAAAAATTTAAAAAAAGTGAAAAAAGAAAAGAAAAGGCAATACACTGATATTTTATTCTCTCTCGGAATCATTACTAGTGATTTAATTAATTACTCTCTTTGACTAATAAAATTTTAAATTATTAAAATATTATATTTTTAAAGTCTAACTTTTACATTTTAAAATAATACTCTTGTGCTAATAATTATTATTGTTGCATGGGATATTTTGGCGATCTCATTTAGTAAAATGAATAAATTAAAAAAACTTTCATCATTTAATTTTATGATAACTAGAAACTCTAGCTGATCTTCATATATTTTTATATAAAAATCGTTGTGCTAAAAAAAATATAAAAATCACCATAAAATATTATATTTAAAATAAATTGTATTGTTATTTGATTTTAATAATAATACTTATGTATTCATACTAATATTTCACCTAACTTATATTTATTGGAGATAAATTAAGGTTCGAAGTAATGGTAAACAAAGACTTTGATTTTGCCTTGTTTCTTCCCATTAAACAATTTAAATTTTTTCACTATAAATTGATTATTTTATCAAGCATGACTGACTATTATGATTTTTCCACTTGTTCCTTTGTGTCATGATTAGTCTAAGATGGCTTTGGTTCAATTCTATCCTAGTTTTTTTTAAAATAATATGGCACTTGATATTTTTTGAATTAATTTTTTTTTAGTGCTTTTATAGTTTTGAAGTGTTAATATAAAAAATAAAATAAAAAATTTATTTTAATATATTTTTAAATAAAAAATTATTTTTAAAAATATCTTCCAAAAAGCTCTTCAAGTAGTTTGTAGCCATCCACGGTATTCAATTTGCTGGAATAATTATCTATGAACTGACCTCTAACTCCAAGACGCCTCTCTCTTTTCAATTTTATGTTACTTTTTATACACGATATCACTGACCTTTTTTTTTATTTTATTTTAAATACTACGATAGAATGGAACCAAAACCATCTTACACTAATCATGACACTGAGGAACAAGTGGGAAAGTATTTTTTATTTGAAATATATTAAATTAATAATTATATATATATTTTTATAATTTTTATATAAAAATAATATTATTTTAATATATTTTCAATAAAAATTATTTTTAAAATATAATATATCACACTATCAAACACCTCAGCATTCTTCTTTGGTGGGCTGACTTGTTTAGGTAGAAGAGAGCGTTTGGAAACGCGGCGGCATTCGTGTTTCTAAAAAATTTAAATTTTTTTTGCTAAAAATTAATTTTTTTTATATGTTTCGGATCGTTTTGATGCACTGATCTTAAAAATAATTTTTAAAAAATATAAAAAATATCATTTTGATGCATTTTAGTATAAAAAACACTTTAAAAAACAACTACAATCACACTCCTAAACAGGCCGAAGTCTCCTTAGGTGTGCTGATACTTACATATGACTAATTAATTATTAGTCAATGAAAAACATATTAATTGTTCACATAACAAACGAAAACGTTGGGAAAGTTCCGGTTGGCTGCCCAAATTAAGGAAGTTGGCCAAATTTGGACGATACCGATACAAATAGGTTATAAATAGTGTAAATAGGTTAAATCTGATCTAAAATTGATATAAACCACACTTTAGATGTACAAATTTGTATCATACACATAGATTATTTATAATTTTACCATATATATGATTCTTTTTATTTTTTATGAATAATAAATAGTATTCAGGCAAATCCTCCAATAGATACTTAAAATCTAATGTTTAAAATATAAATATTTAAATTTTTTATTTGATAAATAATAAATAAAATATAAATATAACACAAATTCAACTCGGCCATATCTATTATCATCCTGAATTTTATTAGTCTCACAATCAACTATTTAAAAACTTTCACAATGTTGGGAATGATGGCATTAAAAAAATAAAATAAAAAGCGTCATTATTTCGTTATAGCCCAAGACATAATACATTATAGATTGGAACAATAAAATAATCATTTTATCTTTACTTTGTAAAATTATTGAATTGATTTTTTACTAGATTCATTGGTTATTATCAAATTGATTAAAGATAAATAAGTTTTTTTTTTTAATTTTTTTATTATAATAAAATAATTGAATTACCTTTTAAACCAAAAAAAATATTAAATTAGCTTCCAGGAGCTTTTCAATCATTTAATTTATTTTAGTATAGTAAAATGACAAAATTACTTTTAGAAGCATTAGCTACAAAACTCACTTTCAAAGGCTTTTTTGTCTTTTCAAGCTAGCTTTTTGTTTAATTTCAAGTTGATTGAGAGACTATTTGTTATTTTAATAAATATAAAATATATTTTTTTAAATGATTGACAAGTGAGTGAGGAGGTGATGTTGGTACTCTTTAAGCGATGCATAAGACATTGTTAAGTGTCCAAACACTGTCTTTTACGACGACATTTGAATCGGCATGATATCCCCTCCATGTCTGGGTGGCTCATGTTGCCAACATGCTTTTGGTTTGGCGCCGACAATATTTTTTTTTTCTCCTCCTCAAGTTTTACGCTTGACTTTTAAATTTTCAAAACAGCTTTTAAATTTATTTTTCCTTTAGATTTGGTTCATGTTGTTTTGAATATTATTTGTTTAATTTAGAATAATTTATAAAATTGATTTTTTTATTCAATTTTACCCCCTTTATTCTTTTCATATGTTAGATTTGGTCCTTATTCTTTTAATTACTATTAGTTTTATTTAAGATAATTTTTTAAATTAATTTTTTATATAGTTTTATTCTTTTTTAGTTTTTTTTCCTATTAAATTTGATTCTCATTTTTTTTGTTTGCTTGAAATTCTTTGTGGCTAATTCAAATATGTTATATAGATATGCATCTAATCACACATTTGTTCTTTTCAAGGGTTCTCTCCTTTTCTGATTTATGCTGTATAGACATGCTATCCTTAGTAACTTACCAATAAATATTTGACCTCTCAACAGTGACTAAATACGATTTCTTTAAATTTAGTCAAAACTTGACTTTCAGTTTGTTTGTGAAAAAATAATTTTTTTAAAAATAATTTCCTTGAAAAGTTAATTTCTAAAGTTCAAGAAAGATGAAATTATTAATTTTTTTTTTCAAATTTCATAAATTATTAGAAAAAATAAATAACAGTTAAAATAATAGAGACCAAATCTGACAGATAAAAATTTTGAAAGAGAATGACATTAAAAAAAATAAATCTAATTTCATAAATTATTTCAAATAAAATAAATAGCAATAAAAAGAATGAGGACCAAATTTGATATATAAAAACATTTTAAAAAAAAAGATAAGAGAAAAAATAAATAACAATAAAAAGAATGAGAACCAAAGTTGATATAAAAGTCAAATTAAATCAAATTCTAAAGGATGAAATTGAAAAACAAATTCAAAAAAGTATTAAAACAAAATGTATAGCAATTAAAAGATTGAGAACCAAATTTGATATAATCAACAAATAACATGATATTTTTGAATTTTTTATAACATCTACAAAGTGTTTTCCGTCTAAAATAAAAGAAAATGATTTTTTTTGAAAACCAAAATAAATTTCTTTTTAATAAGAAAGTATTATTCATTAATCAATTTTTTTTAATGATAAACAAATATAAAAAAGCATTATTAAATATACCAAATCAAATTTGAAATAATGAAAAGCTCTTTTGGAAGAAAACCCATAGTGAAGTTCATCAGACCATCTCTTTTAAGTGAAGTGCTGAATCTTTTGCCGCTTTGCCGTGAGTTAAATTATTATTTTTTAAATGTAAAACATATAAGGGTATGGTTAACACGATCTCTAATACAATGGATATAACTCAACTGGTCAGGCCCTGAGTTTACTTTTCAGATATTACCAGTTTGAGTGTCACAATCTTCAAGGCCACTGGAGGCTTACATGGTCGTTAACTTTAGGATCTTGGGGGATTAGTTGAGGTGCGCGTAAACTGGTCCGGTCACTCACGATTAACAAAAACAAATAATAATCTTGAACAAAAAATATGATGTGTATTAAATGACACGTTTTAAAATACTAAATGTCATTTAAAAAAAATTATCTAGACAATGACATACCGATTCGACTTAGACCAATCTTGTTTAACCTGTAAAATTCGCGACCTAGGTCATGAGTATGATAACCCCATTAAAAGCAAAACAAAATAAATTACAAAATTCAATTCTCCATAAACTCATATTAAAAGGTGAATATGATAAAAAAATATTTAATTAAAAAAAGGAAAGAAAAAAAATTAAATTGAGTCATTTCGTCAAACTCGTGACCCCGATTATGAGACTGAGATAACCCCACAAAAAGAAAAGCAAATAAGAATTATGAAGCCCAATCCATAACCAACCCAACGTTAAAAATGAAATTTAAAACAAAAGCTAATTTTATAAAAGAAACTAAAAAAAAAATTGAAGTCAACTCAGGCTAATCTTTTAAACCCATGACCCGAGCTATGATGTCATAATTATCTTAAAGAAGACAAATCCAAAAAAAGTCATGAAGCTCAATTCTTAATCAACATAACACAAAGGGATGAAATTGAAAATAAAATCATCTAAACAAAGAATCCAAAACAAAACAAATAGCAATAAAAATAATAAGAATAAAATTTAACAGAAAAATAAAATGACAGGACACCTTGCTATTTTGAAGACATATAAATTTAGAAGAAGTGAGAGAAAAAGAAAAAAAGAAAAAAAGAGAAAATAGAACCACGCGCCTCCAACATTCACAAGCACCACACCACTAGCAAGGGCTCCTCGAGTCGTACCTAATGTCCACCAAGAAAGGTGCGTTTCAGCACCGTATGAAGAGCGTGTTTGACAGTGTGGTTGCAGGTGCTTTTCAAATAACTTTTCGTGCCAAAATGCATGCCAATGATGTTTTTTCATTTTTTAAAAAATATTTTTGATATCAGCACATCAAAACGATCCAAAACATACAAATCATATTAAATTTTAATAAAAAAAAAAAAAAAATTTCAAATTTTTTGGGAACGCTGCCGCAGCCGCGTTCCCAAACGAGCTCGAAGTCGTATATGCCACTAAAGCATTAAATTTGATGTGGTGTTTTTACTGTGCACTACTTCAAAAAGCACAATTCATTATATTAAGTTATCCTAATTTTATAACCTGTGTCGCGAGTTAGCTTGATTGACTCGAGTTTTTTTTTAATTTATATTTTTTTAATATTAAGTTGATTTTTCATGATTTGTTTTAGTTTGCTTTCTATAATGTTATTTCGGTTTTATTACCCAGATAATGTGTTTTACAAGTTAATTTGGATATCAAGTTATTTTACTATATCTTTTTCTTAGATTTTTTTTTAATTCATCCTTCAGCAATATGTTTTTAATTTTTTTTTACATTAAAAATTTTGCTATGATTTGCTTAGAGTGTTTTTAACTGTGAAAATGCCACAACCGCTGGGTTCTTTTGTAATGTAATTGTAATTATTATTGCATGTAGCTTGATTAATTAAGATTTTGTTTGTTTTTATGTTTTAAAAGTATTATTTTAAAAAATTAATTTTTTTTATTTTAAATTAAAATTTTTAAATTATTTTGATATGTTTATATAAAAAATAATTTTTAAATTTTAATTTAAAAATATTATTTTAATATATTAAAAAAAAACATTTTAAAAACCAAGTAATATAATACTCCCAGTCACTCTGAGCGTGGGGTCCTTTTCCCGCCATATTCTTTCTTTCTTGTAGGATTTATCCCTATATATATATACATTCTCCCATTTGTGTTGTAACAATATAATACCGACAGAACAGAGCTACTGTTGTACGCCCACCAAGAATTTTTAACTCTCAGGTATGATCGTCCCTCTACTGCTTTAATCATACTCAGTTTCTTTACCTTCGGGTCATTGTTCTTAGCTTAAATAAATCATTTTTACTAAAATGATCGAGTTAATCAATTTATTGCAAGTTTAGTTTATCTGGGTTGTTTCTTTTTTCTTTGGAATTCATATTGCAAGACTGGATTTTTCCTTCTTTCCTTCTTTCTTCTGGGTTGTTGAAATAGCAGAATTTCTCTTCTTTTCCGGTAGGTTTCTTTCTGCTTTCTTGTTTCAATAATGTGTTCTTTTTCGGCAGCCAGGCTACATACGTTTCCTGTAAATTTGATGGCTTACATTCCTCCACACAAGCGGCATTCAAAGGATGTGAGAACGGCACCCCCAATTCCAGAGACACCGCACCCTCAATTTCAAAGAAAAATGAATTTGAGAGCATCCACTTCTCGTAAAGATAAGAGTGGAAAGATTGTTTATGCAGACCATGCCATATCTAAATGGTTTGCTGTTGGCTTGGACGATGATGGCCGGTTTCCTCCTTACATCCATCTCGAGCCGATTTCCCTGCTGGAATATGTTGAGCGTAAAATTGGAGAAAAGCCTCTAGTCTTGGTGAATAGCATTGTAACTGAAGGTTGGTGTACCATCCTTATTGAAATTTTTATAATTTGTGCTTCTGTTAGTTGCTTCTGCCTTTTATTGAAACCTTTGTATTAAATTTCATGCAATTTAGAGGATAGCAAACTGGAAAGGAATTGCTCCAGAAGTCCATGGGAAATTATAGCGGAAAACGTACAGCAAGAACTACTCTCTTCTTTCGAAATTTTGAGGAATGAAATGGATGGTCAGGGTTCTGAAAAAGTAAAGCCAACATTGGTTGCTCGATTGGGAAAATTTATTTTTCATGGGTGAGCAATCCAACTTCTCTCTATAGTTATTGCAAAATTGAGTTAATGTTAATTGGAACATCATCTTTTTTCCAACTTATGGAATCTATTATGCAACTGAAAATTGATAATGTTGTGAAGTTGACTGGAATTGTCTCACTTTGTTCTTCTTGTAGTTATTCCTGTTGCATTCCAGCAGGAAGCTTCCTGAACTAGGCATAGAATTCTCTAACTTTTTGAAGCACTGTAGGCATGAATTCTTGAATTTTGAACCGTTATAGTCCTTTTGGTGTTCAGTGGACTTTTTACGTACAAGTGTTTGTTCCTCCATAAAGGACCTCGACTGGAGTTAATTGGTGTTCTTCCTTATGAACTTGGACCATATGATTGTATCTCAGTTAATATTTTGATTTGGTTTGTTTCGACACTTTTCTAACCTACTTCTTAATCTATTAATTTTCTGCCACACCTGAGTGTATCATATGACTTGTTTTGCTCTAGTGATTACTTTGATCGCTGCCAAACAAGTTTTGCTGGTGCTCCTAGTAGCGTAGATATTGTTGATATGCTTATATTAGAAGCCATAACTACTTATGTTAAATTAAATTCATATTCTCCATCAGTGCATAAGAAGCATGTTTTATATTTCAGTTATACAAGGATAAGCAAGCAAGAGTTATTATACTATTTCTGTGATGCAGGAACCATTCAATGGGACTAGAAAGTGTCAATAAAATGCAGGTTGAAGAAGCAATTTTGAGACAACTCAACAGATCATTGTACACAGATATTCCTTCTTCATACATGGAAAATATTATAGATGGAGTGGTCCCAGCGATTGGAGTTGATTTTTTAGAGGAGAAAGATGTTTACACTGTAAAGGTATTCCTTTTGCTGCACACCGACTCATGGTAGTGTTTTTCTTATGTTTTTAATCCAATTTGTTACTAACTTTTCTTCCTTCAAGCAGTTGTTTGATAATACACGGCCAGATGCAACTGTTTCATGCAAATGTATTGTGCTGGAAAATAAAAAACTTCATCTCTACAAGGCAGGTTTTGTACTACCTAGAGTCTTGTCCTCTCATGTTAATTTGTCATATTATATGGTAGAATTAATTTGTTTTTGGTAATTTGCGCTTTATCAATGTGACATTGTGTAATCTCATGGACACCTTCTGATATTCACTTATGGATTTAAGATGGTTTCCACTTTTATACTTTTACTTGTTCATGGTGTGGCATTAAATTATAAAGATTTCTTGTAGGTTGAGCTAAACCAAGTGCGCCAGATGGTCATAGATGTATCATGTCTTGATAAGAATCTGGACCTCAGGCTTATGCTTTGCTCCAGGAAGATCTTAACAGCTCTAACTGTAAGTTGTACTGTCTCTCGCTGAAAAATTCAATCAACACTGCATGATTGTTAGACACTCATTGAAGCATGAAGTGTCTTGGGCTCTGCCCAAACCCAGCAGAAAATTGTTAGTGAGAAAACTTGAGCAAGCATCCTCCCTTTGTATTTTCCTCCAATGACAGATTTAATCTAGTCTAGCAAGTCCTTTCTCCATTTCAAAGAATGTCATGATGGAAAATAGGAAATAATCTCTATCCTAGAACTTAGTTTGATCACACCTGGAAGAGAAGATATGTAAAACAAGCACTGAGTAGGCTTGCACTAGCGAGTTAGGCTAACAATGATTTCATAGTTGGTCTTTCATATGCAAAGTCAAGAACGAAATTTAGAAGGTTAAAACCGTATACCCGGATATTGGTCTTTCATGCTTGAAAGAGTAAGGATTTTCATAGTTGGAACAATGATTTCCCTAATTTTGCATGAGAGATTTTCATCTAGAGTCTAGACAGCGCAAAGCTGCTAGTGAGTAATTTATTTCCAGCATGAAAATTTTAGTTTATTAAGCAGAAGCCAATGATTATTCTTGCCTGATAATCATATATATCAAAGCCAGATTATAGTTACTAAGTATTGGGTACTTAGTAACTAAGCCAGATTATTCTTCTGATAATCATATATATCAAAGCCAAGAAACTTCATTGTAATAGACACATATTCTGTTAGAGTTATAATTGGATTTTTAACTCCTGATAGTGATGCTGTGGAGTGACTGATTGTACGAATCGATGCAGGATGAGGAGATGAATAGCCTTAGAGATCTGATCAATTCGGCGGTTCTAGATTCAGATATGAAGGGTGGATTAAGATGGCCCCTGGGGGAGGCATCTTCTGGTGGTAGATATAGTGTCATTGGGGCTTGGCACTCAGTAACCAAAGCCTATAAAAATTCATCATTTAGGCTTAAAGCAAGAGATGCCGATCGATATGATTTCAGGACTGGAACTGGGGAAACTACAAGAGAGATTTATCTGAAGTTGAAAGGAATTGTTTCAGAAATGCAGGTAAGTTCCTTTATTGGTTGACTTTTCCCTATGCCTCTTTATGTTGCTTTGGCTCATATGCGACTTCTAATCTGTGAGCTTTCTAAGTGATTAACTCTAGCGCCCAGAGCTGACAGATCCATATCTGATCCCAGTAATATTTTGCTTGTATTTAAAGCTGCTTTTGTTGAATTATGAAGGAACCGGGAGCTGAAGGTGATTCAATCTCCAAGATGCTCGAGGACAGCATAAGACTGATATGGGACAAGTTCTTATGCTGCGAACGGTTTCTAACATGATCATTCCAATTTTAACTCTCATTTCATCCTCTTCAGCATGGAAAGGGGGAGAGCCCCATCTTGTCTGGATCCTATCCCATCACGAGGCGCTGTTTGTCCGAATTCTCTCCTCTCTGTTAATTCTAGGCCTCTTTACATCTCTTTTTCTTTATTTCTTTGCTTTGCTTTGCTTTCTTTCTTTTATATTTGGATGGTTTGAGTGTTAGTTTTTGAGAATAGACGCTGGAAAAACAAAAAAGAAGAAGAAAGATTGTGGGTGTGGTTTTCCGAGTATTTGAGGGAGAGGTTGATGTCTTTATGTAATTAACAAATGCAAAATGTTAAAGAGATATGGATGTTTTCCGAGAATAGATGCCATCAATGCGTAATCTTCTTTGTAAAAGCAATTACCTATAGAACTGCATTAATGAACCATGTTAAAACAAATGAAAAGTCAGGGTATTTTTTAAAAATATTTTTTATTTTTTAATATTAATATGTCAAAATTATCTAAAAATTTTAGTATCAATTAGATGCTTTTTTGGATGTACAAGAAAATAATTTTAAAAAACAATTAGTAACGTAAAAACAAACAATAAAACATTACAAATATTTGAGACTACTTATTCCATGGAGCTGAAAAGGACAAATTTTGTAGTCCCCACTGAAGAATCTTAGAAGAAAACCCTCCCAACAAAGTAAATCAAACCCTCTTAGTGAAGTAGTAGCTCAATTGAGTGTGTGTGTGTCCCTTTCCCTCTTTATTCGTTCTTAAGAATGTTAGAAGAAAGAATGATGAGCTCTGAGCTCTTTTCTGAAGTTGTTCAAACCCTTCGTAGATAAGTAGCTTTGATTGATTGCGTCCGTTTTTCCCTCATTCTTATTGAAAAAATCAAAAGAAAAAAGATCAAATTTAAATTAATATTATTCTTATTAAAAAAACAAAAACAAAAAACATGATATAAAGAATAAAATTAAAAATCATAAAAAGTTTGACAAAAGAGCGAAGAAAAAAAAGGAATTAAAAGTAAAAGAATCAAATTGAAAAATATTATATATACAAATTAGAATTAAAGGATTAAATTGAAAACAAATAAAATTTGAACAACAAGGAAAAAGACTAAGATAAAAAATCAAAGCTAAAAGGGTTTAATCTAAAACACCAACAACAATAAGGACCAAAATTAATTTTCTACGGTCGGAGAGAGAAATGAAGGAAAAAAAAAAGGAAAGGCCACTGGTAATAAACCGACCACCTTTAAATGCCACACGCCACCAATATAGAAAAAGGACTTGAAGAAGAACCAAATGAGATAGTAGAAGCTTATTTTCCACCGCTAGGAGACGCCGCACGTGCCACCCAAAGCACATAACGTCTCCTACACGCTAGGGCATCTGAGTCACATATCAACAACTTTTTGCATTTAAAAATTATAAATTAAATGGTAAATTACATTACTACCCTTAACCAAACCAACAATTACAAAAAAAAAACCGAGATAAAAAGATGCCAATACCCCTGTTTCAATGGCTTATTTTTTTTTGTCCCTGAGGCCATACATAATCTTACTATATTTTAAAAAGAAAAGACAATAACACCCCTGCCCTACAATGTTAGCTTTTTATTTATTCCAGGGGTATTTTGGTTCTTTTACTGCTCATAAATATATTGTATAGACAAAAACACCCCTAAATAAATCTATTATGACTAATGCACTGTATGAAAAGACAAAAATACCCTCGATACAAAGGCAATTAATTTTTCTTGTGAAGGACAAAAAAGTCATTACACTATAGTGGTGAATATAAAAATATAAATGGGGCTACGATGTTTTTGAATTATGTTTTAGTTGTTTTGTTATTCTCCAATTAATATTGTAACAATATATTAGGCACATAACACAATCACTTTACACAAAATCTATTTTGGTTATTATATTTTTAGGAAAAAAAGGGCGATTTTTATTTTACTTCTTGTAGGGACACAAGAATCTATTATGCAATTAAAAAGTTGCTTATGTTGTTAAGTTGCCCAAAATTGTCTCCGTTTGTTCTCTTTGTAGTTATTCTTGTTACATTTCTCCAGGAAGCTTCCTAAACTAGGCATATAATTCTTTAATAAGCCTCTTGGTATTTCAAATAACACTACCTTGAAAGAATACACTTCTTTTAAAGATCTACGAACTTAATGTGATGGACTTATTTTTTCTCTCTATAAAAACAGATTCCTAAGATCTAGAATAGAAAGCATGAATATAAGAACAATACTAAGAAAAACCAACAACAAAGAAAAAAAGAACTCAAGAAATTTCTAATCATATTCTTTCCACCTATTTATATTTATATAACTTGGGAACCAAAACATGAATTACTCATAATTCATGAATGTTAATTAATTATGATGAACGTTCATTATTTAATGAATGTTCACAATTCATGAAAATTCATATATATATATATATATATATATATATTCATTTTTTTATCGTATCATAATTAATATATTGGTTCATGGACTAAGACATTTTAAGAACTAAAAAGTTACTATCAAATAGAAACTTAATAAAAAATAATATTTTTCATTAATCAAATTCAAGCTCAAACTTATAAGCTCATAAACCCACTACTCAATCCACAAAACTATATTGGGTTTAAAATTTTTATCATCTAAAGGCTTTTTTAGAATAATTTCTTATTCGTATTTAATTGGTTTTTAAAACATATTAATATTCCATATTAAATAACTCATGTTGAATTACAAAATTTAACATGGTTTTAACTCTAAAAGTGTATGAACCTCACATTTAATTTGACATTAAAATACCCATTACATGTTTTATAAAACCAATTCCAACAAATATCAGTAATACCATCGTCAAACACAAATTCTCATCTCTAGAAACATATAAATACTAAAATTTTGACCATTTCATTATTGGAATTGAAAGGCATATAGATTTGAAATTTTAAATCTAAAAAATTTAAAAATTGTATTAATTGGTTGCTTAAAATAAAATTTGAAGTTAGATTTCCTATTACTTGGAGAAATATTACCAAAAACAATATATTTAAAAGGTAGCTAATGAAGAAAAAATTAGGATGGATGCATAATTTGTTGGATAAATGTGCGTGTAACTATTTTTTTGCTTCAAACAACGAAATACATTTCTTAATATTCCCCCGTTTAGTGAAAAAGAAGGTATAACTTTTACTTGGTCATTTTGGGTTTGCCAATAACTGAGTTTATTCTAGGCATTTTGTGGGATTCCATGGTGGTGTTCTTCATGTTCTTGAGAAGAACATTGCTTTAGCTTTATGATTTGGATCCATTACGGTCCAATTGTTTGCACAAAACCTTCAGGCAATTTATTTAGCAAATTATCTAGGGTGAGAACATATCAATAATATATGCATTTAGATCCTAGGTTTTCTTTAGCTACCCATAATATATTTTGACCAAATAATGGATTTTAAGTGATAATCGATGGTTTTTTATGCTTGATTCTTGATTTATGCTTGATTGTGAACAAAACCATGTCTTTTATTGTTCAAGATCTGATCTGGTTTGAGAGTTGTGTTTATTGGGTTCTTGATACATGTTCTTCATTTTTATGTGTTTGATCCATTTCAATAAAAAAAAATTTAAGCTTTTATGTTTTTCTATTGTTGGATCTGTTTCGGTCCTAAATCAATGTTTTAGAGTAAACTCGGTCGGGTCAACACAGTCAGATCAACTCGGTCGGGTCAACCTAGTTAGGTCAAAACTAGGTTACTCCTTAGGCCTTCTTTGGTTTGCTGTTATTTTTGTTAAGGTTTATTTGGTTTAAGTATGTGTTTGGTAAACATCCTTTAGACTTGTTTTAGGTAGTTTTTATTTCAAGAAAATTTGTTTTTCTTTTGCCAAATGTGGTTTTAGAAAATAATAATAATAATAATAATAATAATAATAATAATAATAATAATAATAATAATAATAATATAGTAATATGAAAATGTCTTTTTGCATGTTGTATACAACCAAGTCTCTTCAAAATACAAAAATCATATCTTTTTAAAAATAAAAATAAAAATATATGGTATGCTTTTTTTTTTAGTATGCATTTTGGATTTAATAACCAATTTATTGAATCCATGAGAATTTGACTAATATTTCAATAACTTATAAAATTTTAATTCATGAGAATTAATAGTTTATATTCTGGTATAAATGTTAGACTTACAAATAAATTGACATTTAAATATCAGGAATTGACTAGAAAATTCATAAAATTATTTTGAATATTTATCAATTTTAATTGAGAATATTTTTCACCACAACGCATGAGTTGTGGAAAACTCACTCATCTTCCAAGATAGGTGAACCCTGTTAAGGCACCTACATAAATCCTTTTCATAAGAATTTGTTCAGGTACATGAGTTCATAATAAATTCGAAACACCAGATTTATTCACACGAATAAATCTCTATCCTAAGCCATAGACAAACTACCGGTTAGAAACCTATCAAAACTTTTAAACCACATTCAAACCATACAATACAACTTATCTCAAGTAGGGTACGTTAGGGGTGCTAATATCTTCCATAACTACAACTAGTTCTTTACTCTTGAAATTTCTGATAAGACCAGTATACTCGGGTTTTCTAGCAACTCTGAACCAAATAACTAGGTGGCGAATCCCTTGACCCCCAAACACCATTCGCCCATGTGTGGTAATCAAGGTTGTTGACTTGCCTATACCTAAAAACATCAAGCAATTGCGTGGTTTTCTAGGTTTTACTGGTTACTACAGAATATCTGTTAAAGTTTATGGGTCTATATGCAAGCCATTGACACAATTACTGAAGAATGATGTATTTTAATACACTGAAGAAGCACTATAGGCTTTCAGACATCTAAAGATAATGATGACCTAGCCCTTGTCATATACCTACCATATATAGCTAGCTTCCAATCCTAACCCTACTAGATCTCAACAAGTCATTTGTAATGTAAACACATTTGTACTAATACAAGAATGGCATTTAATAACCTACATTAGCAAAGCTTTGGGCTAAAACAACAAGCTTTATCTACCTATGAAAGAGAAATGATAACCATCTTACATGTAGTTGCAAAGTGGAGGCATCACTAATAGGGTAAGCATATTAAGATTAAGATAGATCATGTCAGTATGATGGGAACCCCATAAATATAAAGATCTAAAAACCCATAATCATATCAATTTTTTTTCAAGAAAGCTAAACTCAGGTTTTAAGATTGACACAATGATAACCTATACTGAAACACCAAGACTATAAGTAATCGAAAAACTCTCATCCAACGCCTATAAAGAGACGCAAACGAGTAGTATGGAAGATACCATGAAGTTTGATCAATACTTTGATACGTCAAAGTAGTTCAATGAAAAATAAAAAAAGTATGATCACCTCTCTCACATAATAATAATTATTGAAATCAAAGTCTATAGAAAAAAAAACTAAATACATGCTAAATAATCATATTATAATAGGTAAAAACATTTTAAACAATGTTGAAAAAATAACAAAAGAGTTATAAATAAAATAGAAAAAAAAATCCTAAGTCAACTATGAAACCAATATAATTCCTACACAATAGCCTATGGACCTTATCGTATGACCTTCTCAATGTTAAGCAATAATTATTTTAATTGTTTTAAATCAATAAAATTAAACTTTATTTTACAAAATCAAGCATCAATCGCAAGTCAAAGTTTTTCCTTGACATTGTGGGATCCCATATTTAAACAATAAAAAAACATTCTTATGTCTAACCCCAAATATACTCAATATAATTGAAAAACATTTAGTGACCAAAAAAAAGGGGGAGTTATCTACCCCTTGGCTGTGTAATTCAGTGATTGATTACTTCAAGAAAAAAATGACTATATATTATTCTATTGTTCAAATTCAATCTTCCATTATTTTAAATTACTAATATTTCATTTAATTTTACCAAATCAAAATCCATCAAGCAACAAAATCTTTTATCAACACCCTAAGATCCAATAATGTAGGCAAACAAAACAAATCACCAAGTCTAATCTCAAATAAACGCGACCTTAAAAGAATGAATATAAACAATAGAGGGATCAAAATAAAAAATAACCCAATTTAAAAAAGAAAATATTGTTTAATACTATTAAATTAAAAAAAAAACCAAAAAGAAGTGATGTTTTTATTGTGCATACCTCATAAAACACTATTTATTGCAATAATGTTTTTATTTTGAAATTTGTTTTTTAATCTAGATTGTTTTTTAAAAAATTTCAATTCACATCTAATTTATTGAAAATTAGTATTTATAATTTGTTATAATTTATTTTTTTTATAATTATTAAAATTTCATATTTTATATCTTGAATTTCACAAATTAAATTGTATAACTAAAGTTTTTTCTTTTAATGTTATGGAATCTATCATTGGTTAATAATAATATGATTTAACACTATTAAATATATAGTACATCAACATTATACAACCATCTTGCCATGTCCTTCTTTGCACTATGCTCCTTCTCTTTAGAAGCCATTACACCTTTAATGCTAGGTATAAATCAACTTTCATGTAATTGCACTCATGCCGTGCATTTTCATCCTTTTAATTTATTGGGAACTATATCACTTGAAGTAGGATTTGCACCGTCATCTTTTTAGGGTTCATCATTGAAACAGTTGAGAAACATCAATGACTAAACCAATTTGTGCCCTAACTTGAAATATTTACTTCCTAGCAACCATTCAAATAGTACACAAATCACAACAACCAAGAGGGTAAAAAATAAAAATTACTTTTAGTCAGCAAAACAACTCTAAATTGAAAATTTATCAATTCCTCAGCTTCAACATTGTTGAGATATTCGTCAACAGAGTTGAAAAGATTGAAACTTTATGCTTTCTACTTGAACTTTAAGCAAGCATAGAGAGTTATTAGTGATATACTTACGTTGAAAAGGATTGATTTTGAATTGGAAAATCTACGGACTTAACCTAAAAACAAGAAACCCTAAATTATTCATCCACCGATAAATAAGTAAAACAGGAATTAGAATAAAAGGCTTTTACTTGATTGGATTTCGTTGATTTCTAATAATTTCTAGGATTTGTTGATAGGATTACAACAAAGAGGGAGAACTATGTGTTGTTGGTGATATATGAGAGAGTTTTTTTTTTTTTTTTAATCACATAACCAGAATAGAATGAGGGTGAGAAACCCATAACATCTTGGCTGGAATTTGAGCAAAAAATCCAGAATAACCTAAGATCTCGAGCAAGATGAATTTTTTTCCATTTTGTTTTGCTTTTTAAAATAGTACAGTATACATCAGTCATTCCAATCAAAACAAAATAAAATTGACAACTTCGCTAAAAACCTAAAATCAAATCAATTAAAAAGAGCTTCTCGAACTTCAATATTTTTTTTTCTAGAATTATTGAAGGTGAAAATCACCTCTATTCATTTTTTTCTTTCAAAGCGAAATCTATAAAAATTAAAATCAAAGTGATTAGTGGCCGGAATCCGGCCATCCAAGAGTTTTCTCTCTGCTAAATTTTTTTGATAGCTTTCTTTCTCTTCCCTCAAGATCCAAGAGTTGAAACGTAAAAGAGAAATTGGAATGAAGCAAAATATCAAAAATACTAGGGAGAAAATATTAAAAAAATAAGATTATATGGATTAAAGTGTAGTTTTATGCACACCTGAGTTGTATATGTTAACTAATGATAATTCAATGTATAGCTGTAACAGTTTGTTATTCATTAGGACTCAGTAGCTGCAACAGTTTGTAATCTTAAAGAACTGGTCTTCCTGCAAAGTAGAGAAATCGGTTAGGATTTGTATTTATATATACGTCTTCTATTAATAATATTGGTAAGCAATTCTCTTCCAAGCTTCAGTTCTATCATGGTATCAGAGCATCTTTGATCCTTTATTCAAATTTTTTTCCCTTGTTCTTCGGTTCTGTTCCTTCCTCTTCTCCATAACCATGTCAACTTCAATTCCATCAAACACATAAAACCACCTTATCACCATAAACACAGCTGCTCAAGCTCCTCTAAAACTCACCTCTTCCAACTACGCTTCCTGGAAAATTCAGTTTGAAACACTCCTCATTGGCTACGATCTCCTTGGTTACATCGATGGCTCAAAACCGTGTCCTTCACCAACTCTCATGACAGATAATATCACTGTTCCTAATCCTGCATACAGTCTCTGGGTGAGGCAAGATCAACTCCCTTTGAATGCCATTGTTGGCAGTCTTTCTCCTCCACTCATCTCCTTTATAGCACGCACCACTTCTTCTCATGATGCATGGCATGTTCTTGCCACAACATATGCCAAACCATCCCGTGGACGTATCCGCCAGGTGAAAAACCAGTTAAAAAATCTTACAAAGGTTCTCTGAGTATCACAGATTTTGTCTACTTCATCAAAGCACGATCTGACGAACTTGCTGTTCTTGGTGCTCCCATGGACACTGATGATCTTACTGAACAAATTCTAGATGGTTTAGGTGAAGACTACACAGAACTTGTTCGGGCTGTCCAAGCTCGCGAGGCTGCTATCTCATTTGATGAACTACATGAGAAGCTTCTCTTGTTTAAAGCATCACTTCAAACACAGTCCCACTCCTCTCGCCTTGGTCCGGTTACTGCCAACTCCTTCACTAAGAACTCAAACAACAATAATTGGCGCCCCTCAACATCCAACTGGCGCCTGTTCTATCAGTATATATGGGAAAAAGGTTGTCAATTTTTGTCAATATCAATTTTAATCCTAGTTCTTTTAATTTTATTTTTACAATAATTAAAAATTCAATTATATTAAATTAACCTCCGGAACAATGTCTGACACCTTAGACAAGGTATAAATTTAATAAACTTTATTTGCCAAATACTATTTTCAAGTTCTATAAAATATGTCTTTGAAAACTGCGGATTTTATTAATAGAACCTATTTCTTGTGGCAAAAGTGATGCAGCAAAAGGTACTGTGAATTTACTCTTTTTTCCTTGGCAAAAACATGGATGAATGGGTCTTGGAGGGTATAATTGTATCTTCACGGGATTCTTTTGTCATTTTAGAATTGTTAAGATGATTTTTTATTTTTTTTTCAAATATTTTACACAGTAAAATTATTTGAATACCCTTAAAAGCAACATCAACAAAAAAAAAAAAGCTAACTATGGTCTAGGGATATTTTTTGTTTTTTACTTATTTTAATTACCCAGTTCCTTTTATAATCAAAATTCTCAAAGCATGGCTATATTGCTTATTTGTAATTTCAAAAATAATTTTTTTATAATTATTATTTAAGCCTAGAAGCAATGTGTTAATTTAATAATAATAAAAAAACAGCTGCTTAGACATGCAGTTTACTACAATAGTAGACATTGTGATTTCATCGCGACATTTGATTCCTCTTGATGTTTGTCATAAAAAAACTCACAGTAGTCCTTCAATTTCTTTTCCTTTTAGTTTTAGCCCTTGTCTTTTTATTTTTTTTGTAATTTTTTTTATAAAATTGTTTCAAATTGAAAATTATTTTCAATTTTATCATCCTTCAATTTTTCATATCTCAAATTTAATCCCTATTTTTTTATTGTTATTTTTAGATGATTTATAAATTTGATTTTTTTTGTTATTTCACTCTCCTTCATTTGTTTTCTATCATGTTTGATTCTTATGTTTTTTATTGCTATTTTTCTGCTTGGACAAGTTTTTTAGATTGATTTTTTTTTTATTTTATCCTTCAACATTAAATTGATTGAGAATTGAACTTCTTGATTGAGTTTGGATCTGAGATTTCACGAGTTATGATTTTGAAAGATTAACTCGGGTTTAGGTTATTCACCTAGATTTGCATGGTTTTTCATATTATTAAATTAACCGAACTTACTAAACCCGGTTGGCTCAAAGACACAAGTCTTGAATTTCTTTTACTTCTATAGAAATCCAAGCATCGCCTAATCTTTATTCTTCTTACTCATCCTTTAAAATTTGTATTGGCTCGTGACATTGCGTCGGCCACTGATATAGGTTTACTCGAGTTATTATTATTATTTTTTTTAAATTAATTTTTTTCATCTTCGGCCTTCGATATTTGGTTCATTATAATTGAGTTTTTTTAATCTTTTTATATGGGTTTCATGGCTTTATCACAATCTCACACCTTATATTGTAGGTTTCATAGGTTAATCATTACTGATCCGGGTCGGTCTAGTATATCATTGTCTCAATATTTTTTTAAAAATAATATGTCGCTTGATAATTTTGAATTAATATCTTTTTAGTGCTTTAATAATTTTTAAGTGATAATATAAAAAGTAAAAAAATATATATATTTTTAAATAAAAATTATTTTTTAAAATATCTTCCAGACAGCTGCTCAAGTGGTTTGTAGCACTCCACGATTTTTTTTTTTTTTTGCTTGCCTGAGCAATTTGCTGGAATAATTATCTATGGGCTTGATGCCCCACTATGTACTGACCTCTAACTCCAAGACGCCTCTCTCTTTTCAATTTTATGTTACTTTTTAAATACTAGGATAGAATTGAACCAAAACCATCTTACACTAATCATGACACTAAGGAACAAGTGGCAAAGTATTTAAAGTATTTTTTATTTGCTTTATATATATATATATATATATATATATATATATATATATATATATATATTTTATATGTTGATATTAAAAATTAAAAATTTATTATTTTAATATATTTCCAATTAAAAATCACTTTTAAAAATATAATATATCACAGTATCTAACACTGCTTCGGTGAGCTAAGTTGTTTAGGTGGAAGTCTCATTCGGTGAGCTGAGTTGTATCAAATACATAAATTATTTATAATTTTACAATATATATAATTTTTTTTATTTTTTATTAAATAATAAATAGTATTCAGGCTAGGAATCCTCGAATAGATACTTAATCTAATGTTTAAAATATAAATATGTAAATTTTTTATTTGATAAATAATATATAAATATAACACAAATTCAATTCAGCCATATCTATTGTCATCCTGAATTTTAATACTCTCACAATCAACTATTTAAAAACTTTCAAAATGTTGGGAATGATGGCATTAAAAAATAAAATAAAAGGCATTGTTATTTCATTATCCCAAGACATAATATATTATAGAGTGGAACAGTAAAATAATCATTTTATCTTTATTTTATAAAATTGTCGAATTAATTTTTACTAGGTTCATTGGTCATTATCAAATTGATTAAAAAAAATAAGTTTTTATTTTTAATTTTTTAGTATAGTAAAATAATTGAATTACCTTTTAAACCAAAAAACAAATTAAATTAGCTTCTAGGAGCTTTTCATTTATTTAATTTATTTTAATACAGTAAAATAACAAAATTACTTTTATAAGCATTGGCTACAAAACTCACTTTCAAAGGCTTTTTTTGTCTTTTCAAGCTAGCTTTTTGTTTATT
Source organism: Populus trichocarpa (assembly GCF_000002775.5). Lineage (NCBI taxonomy): Eukaryota > Viridiplantae > Streptophyta > Magnoliopsida > Malpighiales > Salicaceae > Populus > Populus trichocarpa. The sequence goes on from NC_037303.2 coordinate 4,216,357, forward strand.
TTCAAGTTGATTGAGAGACTATTTATTATTTTAATAAATATAAAATATTATTTAAAAAAAAATGATTGGCAAATGAGTGAGTAGGTGATGCTCGTACTCTTTAGACGGTGCATGAGACATTGTTAAGTGTCCAAACACTATCTTCCATGACGACATTTAAATCGACATGATATCCCCACCATGTCTGGGTGGCTCATGTAGCCAACAAGCTTTTGGTTTGGTGTCGACAACCTTTTTTGTTTTTTTTTCTCTCTCCTCCTTAAGTTTTACACTTGACTTTCAAATTTTCAAAGCAGACTTTCAATTTATTTTTTCTTTAGATTTAGTTCATGTTATTTTTATTATTATTTGTTTAATTTAGAATAATTTATAAAATTGGTTTTTTTTCAATTTTACCCCCTTCATTTTTTATATATGTTAGATTCGGTCTTTATTCTTTTAATTACTATTAGTTTTATTTAAGATAATATTTTTTACAATTTCATTTTTTTCAAGTTTTTTTTTTTCTATCAAATTTGATTGTCATTTTTTGGTTTGCTTGAAATTATTTGTTGCTAATTCAAATATGTTATGTAGATATGCATCTAATCACACATTTGTTCTTTTCGAGGGTTCTCTCCTTTTCTGATTTATGTTGTATAGATATGCTATATCCTTCGTAACTCACCAATAAATATTTGACCTCTCAACAGTGACTAAATACGATTTCTTTAAATTTAGTCAAAACTTGACTTTTAGTTTGTTTGCTAAAAAATAATTTTCATGAAAAGTTAATTTCTAAAGTTGAACAAAGATTAAATTATCAACAAAAATTTTTAAATTTCATAAATTATTTTTTTTAAAAATAACAATTAAAATAATAGGGACCAAATCTGACAGATGAAAAAATTGAAAGAGGATAACATTAAAAAAAAATCCAATTTCATAAATTATTTCAAACAAAATAAATAGCGATAAAAAAAATGAGGACCAAATTTAATATATAAAAACATTTAAAAAAAAGAATAAGAGAAAAAATAAATAACAATAAAAAGAATGAGAATCAAAGTTGATATAAAAGTCAAATTAAATCAAATTCTAAGGGATGAAATTGAAAAACAAATTCGAAAAAGAATTAAAAAAAATGTATAGCAATTAAAAGATTGAAGATCAAATTTGATATAATCAACAAATAACATGATATTTTTAAATTTTTTATAACGTCTAAAAAGTATAGTTTTATGCGCACCTGAGTTGTATATATGGGAAAAAGGTTGTTAATTTTTGTCAATATCAATTTTAATCCTAGTACTTTTAATTTTATTTTTACAATAATTAAAAATTTAATTATAACAAATTAACCTATTATTTAATTCCGGAACAATCTCTGACACCTTAGACACGTTTTTTTTGGATTCGAGGAAACCTTATCTCCCGGAAAGGGCACTTTATCAGCTCAAGTGAGCGAGTAAAACGTCGGCTATTCCAGGCTCTTACAAGAGGTGCACGCCCTGATTCGAAATCGAGACCTGCTGTGCAGATCTCAAGTCTTTTCCTATCATGTCACGCCCCTTGGGATCTTAGACACGTGATAACATGCAATCTAAAAAGAATTAAAAAAATATAGGACAACTACATCCTGACTTTTGAGTACAAATTGAAAGAAATATAAAGTTCATTGAACAATGTGGTGAGCATGAGCAACATGGTGAAATTCCAATCTCCTTTAGTATCTTCGTTAAGCTTTAAAGTGTGTGCATGGTGCATATAATTAAATAAGGTGTCGGCATGGTCACTTTAGGTTATCTTTTTTCTTTTTCTTTTGTCGAACATAGGTTGCACAATCAGCATAGATGGAACGCAGTCCCGTCCAAGATTGCTAGTTTTCTTTTATTTGTTTTTGTTAATTTTTTCTTCAAATTTAATTTTTTGTTTTTTTAAAATATTTGTATGGGCATAAAAATTGGGTGATAAAACTCTTATAGATGAATATGGTTGCTTAAACTTCTAAGGATGTTTGGGAGTATGGTAGCGGTTGTTTTTTAAAATGTTTTTTATTCTAAAACACATTAAAAAAATATTTTTTAAAAAATATTTTTAACATTAGTACATCAAAATAATATGAAAACATAAAAAATATATTAATTTAAAATATAATAAAAATAAAAAATTTTAAAATTTTTCAAAAACAATTTCCAAATGCAGTGCTCACTGCAGTATGTCGTGGTGGTGTGATAAATTTCTTAAAGGCATCCTAAGATTGAGAAGATTAGAGAATTTGTTGGTCGTCCAATTTGATAAAAGATCGATCAATTGCTATATTTCATGTATTTTCCCTACTTTTAGTACGGATGAAATACTATATTTCATTCTCAAATAAATCGAGAAATTCTATTAAAATACAAAAAAAAATAAAATTGAAAGAGTAAGTTATTTTTTAGTATCCTGATATCATATAATATTTTATAACTCAATCTCCGTCACATAAACTAAATATTAAAATATAATTTCCAAACTCAATATTTTTTCAAGTAATTAACAAGAGAGCTAGCCTTGATATTTTAGTTTTTGTTACAAGGTCTACTAGTTCTATTCAAGATTTCCCACTGAAGAAAACCCTCCCAACCAAGTAAATCAAACCCTCCTAGTTAAGTACTACCATAATTGACTGTGCGTGTCCCCTTCCTTTTTTATTCGTTCTTTATATATATATATATATATATATATATATATATATATATATATATATATATATATTAAGAAAAATAAGATGGATGTTCGAGATTGCAGTAGTGATTGTTTTTTAAAATATTTTTTATTTAGAAATGTATTAATTTTTTTTATTTTAAAAAAATTATTTTTGATATCAATATATTAAAATGATCTAAATATATTAAGAAAAATTAATTTAAAATAAAAAAAATAAAAAATTTCACCTTAATTGAGTGTTTGTGTGTGTCCCTTACACTCTTTATCTCGTTTTCTGAAGTGTTCAAATCAAAGCCTTCGTAGTGAAGTAGTTTAATTGATTGTGTGTGGTCCCTTTCCCTCTTTCTTTGTTTATGCATTCATTCGATCTCCAATTTATCCTGTGAAGGCCAATAATGGAGATGCCCTTCCTATTGCCAAAGCATTGTACAAAAAAGTATTTTGGATGATATTTTACTTTTTTAATTGTCTAAAAACAATGATTTTTTAAAGAAAATTATCACAATAAGATAGAAATCTATGGGTTATACATATATTCATTCTGGTTCTTCATTTACTAGTAGTGGTAATGCTCAATAAAGGATTCATAATAATAATGCTCAATTTATTTTTTAAAATATTCATTGTTAAAATTCAATCTTTATTTATTTTATATAAATATTTTCCTCCAGTTCTTTTCCCGCTTTATTCTTTCTATATATACGTTCTCGCATTTATGTTGCAACAATATAATACCTCCAGAACAGAGCTACTGTTGCACGATCAACAACAGTTTTTAACTCTCAGGTATGATCGTCCCTCTACTGCTATAATCATACTCAGTTTCTTCATTTTTGGGTCTTAGTTCTTAGCTTAAATAAATCATTATTACTAAGATGATCGACTTAATCAATTTATTGCAACATTAGTTTATCTGGGTTGTTTCTTTTTTATTTGTAATTCATGTTGTGATCATCTGTGACTGGATTTTTCCTTCTTTCCTTCTTTCTTCTGGGTTCTTGAAATAGCAGAATTTCTTTTCTTTTCCGGTAAGTTTCTTTCTGCCTACTTGTTTCAATAATGTGTTCTTTTTGGGCAGCCAGGCTACATACGTTTCCTGTAAATTTGATGGCTTACATTCCTCCACACAAGCGGCATTCCAAGGATGTGAGAACGGCATCCCCGATTCCAGAGACACTGCACCCTCATTTTCAAAGAAATATGAATTTGGGAGCATCCACTTCTCGTAAAAATAAGAGTGGAAAGATTGTTTATGCGGACAATCCCATATTTAAATGGTTTGCTGTTGGCTTGGACGAAGATGGCCAGTTTCCTCCTTACATCCATCTCGAGCCGATTTCCTTTGAATATGTTGAGCGTAAAACTGGAGAAAAGTCTCTGGTCTTGGTGAATAGCATTGTAACTGAAGGTTGATGTTCCACCCTTTTCTGTTAGTTGCTTCTTCGATCCCTTGAATGGTGTTTGAGTTAAATGTTCTTATTATAAATTTTGTATTAAATTTCATGCAATGAAGAGGATCGCACACTGGAAAGGAATTGCTCCAGAAGTCCATGGGAGATTATAGCGGAAAACGTACAGCAAGAACTACTCTCTTCTTTCGAAATTTTGAGGAATGAAATGGATGATCAGGGTTCTGAAAAAATAAAGCCAGAATTAGTTGCTCGATTTGGAAAATTCGCTTTTCGTGGGTGTGCAATCCAACTTCTCTCTATAGATATTGCAAATTGAGTTAATGTTAATTGGAACATCATCTTTTTCCAACTTATGATGCCTTTTTAGATGGAAGGACACAGGAATCAATCTGTTATGCAACTGAAAATTGCTTATGTTGTGAAGTTGCCTGGAATTGTCTCTGTTTATTCTCCATGACATACTCAATGAACTAAGGGAAGAACGTACGCATATAAGTGTTTGTTCCTCCATATAGGACCTCGTGTGGAGTTAATATTTTGATTTGGTTTGTTTCGACACCTGAGTGTATCATATGACTTGTTTTGCTCTAGTGATTGCTTTGATCGCTGCCAAACAAATTCTGCTGGTGCTCTATCAGTGTAACGTAGATATTGTTGATATGCATATATTAGAAGCAATAACTGCCTATGTTAAATGAAATTCATATCCTCCATCAGTGCATAAGAAGCATGTTTTATATTTCAGTTTCTAATACAACTCGACAAATCGATACAAATTGTGTGATGCAGGAAATATTCAATGGGACTAGAAAGTGTCGATAAAATTCAGGTTGAAGAAGCCATTCTAAGACAACTCGACAAATCATTTTACACAAATATTCCTTCTTCTTATATGGAAAATATTATAGATGGAGTGGTCCCAGCGATTGGAGTTGATTTTGAAGAGGAGAAAGAGGTTTACACTGTAAAGGTATCCCTTTTGCTGCATTCCGACTCTTGGTAGTGTTTTTCTTATGTTTTTAATTCAATTTGTCATTAACTTTTCTTCCTTCAAGCAGTTGTCTGATAATACACGGCCAGATGCAACTGTTTTATGCAAATGTATTGTGCTGGAAGATAAAAAACTTCACCTCTACAAGGCAGGTTTTGTACCACTTATAGTCTTGTCCTCTCATGTTAATTTGTCATATTATCAATGTTACATCGTGTAATCTCATGGACACCTTCTGATATTCACTTATCAATTTAAGATGGTTTCCAGTTTTATACCTTTGCTTGTTCATGGAGTATTAAAGTACAAAGATTTCTTGTAGGTTAAGCTAAACAAAGTGCGCCAGCTGGTCATAGATGTATCATGTCTTGATAAGAATCTGGACCTCAGGCTAATGCTTTGCACCAGCAGGATCGTAACAGCTCTAACTGTAAGTTAACATCAGAAATTTAGCTACAATCACACTGCATGATCGTTAGACACTCATTGAAGCATGAAGTGTCTTGGGCTCTGCCCAAACCCAGCGGAAACTTGTTAGTGAGAAAACTTGAGCAAGCTTCCTCCCTTTGTATTTTCCTCCAATTACAATCTTAATTGTGTCTAGCCAGTGCTTTCTCCATTTCAAAGAACGTCGTGATGGAAAATAGCAAGTAATCTTTATCCTAGAAATTAGTTTGATCACACCTAGAAGAGAAGATATGTAAAACAAGCATTGAGTAGGCTTGCACTAGCGAGATAGGTTAACAAGACTAGAACGAAATTTAGAATGTTAAAACCATATTCCTGGATATTGGTCTTTCATGCTTGAAAAATTAATGATTTTCATAGTTGGAACAATGATTTCCCTAAATTTGCATTAGAGATTTTCATCTAGAGTCTAGACAGCGCAAAGCTGCTAGTGAGTAATTTATTTCCAGCATGAAAATTTTAGTTTATTAAGCAGAAGCCAATGATTTGGGATTTTGCTACTTGGTAACTAAGCCAGATTATTCTTCTGATAATCATGTATAATGCTTAAAAGATCAAAGCCAAGAAACTTCATTGTGGTAGACATATATTCTGTTAGAGATATAATTGGAATTTAAATCCTGATAGTGACGCTGTGGAGTGACTGATTGTATCAATCGATGCAGGATGAGGAGATGAATAGCCTTAGAGATCTGATCAATTCTGCAGTTCTAGATTCAGATATGAAGGGTGGATTAAGATGGCCTCTGGGGGAGGAGGCATCTTCTTGTGGTAGATACAGTGTCATTGGGGTTTGGCACACAGTAACCAAAGCCTATAAAAGTTCATCATTTAGGCTGAAAGCAAGAGATGCCGATGGATACAATTTTAAGACTGGAACTGGGGAAACTCTTAGAGAGATTTATCTGAAGTTGAAAAGAATTGTTTCAGAAATACAGGCAAGTTCCTTTATTGGTTGACTTTTCCCTATGCCTCCTTATGTTGCTTTGGCTCTATAAAACTTCTAATTTGTGAGCTTTCTAAGACCCTAATGAGAGCATCCAGAGCTGACAGATTTGTTAAACGCCTCGTCAGTTAGTTGCTCTTTATTATAAATTATAAATTTCCAGATTCATGCCTGTGTTAAGCTGTGCTTTTAATATCTTCTAAAACTTTTTTCTTGTATTTAAAGCTGCTTTTGTTGAATTATGAAGGAACCGGGAGCTGAAAGTGATTCAATCTCCAAAATGCTCGAGGACAGCTTCAGCCTGATATGGGACAAGTTCTTATGCTGCGAACGGTTTCTAACATGATCATTCCAATTTTAACTCTCTTTTCTTCCTCTTCAGCATGGAAAGGGGGAGAGCCCCATCTTGTCTGGATCCTATCCCATCACGAGGCGCTGTTTGCAAGTCCGAATTCTCTCCTGCCTGTGAATTCTAGGCTTCTTTACATCTCTTTTTCTTTCTTTTTTGCTTTGCTTTGCTTCTTTTTTTCTTTTTCTTTTTTTAATTTGGATGCTTGGTTTTTATAATTAAACTTTAATCAAAAGAGATTTTAGCATACAAACTATCATATTTTAGAATCTCAAGTGACCTTTACTTTAGAAGCTAATGCGGCATGAGAAAGGAAGAGAAAATGAAAAAAAAAAAGGAAAGAAAAAATAAATCTCAAGTGACATCATTCATATAATGTGGTGGATGAAGTCATGGTGTACATTTCCAATGGTGAAGCCTAGAAACAATTTAATAGACTACATCTTAAGTTTTCAATGAAACCATGGAACATACGTGTTGGGTTATGTACAGACAGATTCAATCTATTTGGGTTATTTTGTATGCCATATTCTTGTTGGTAGGTGATACTAGGGGTGAGCAAAAAACCAAAAAACCGATTAAACCGAGAAAACTGGAAAAAAAATAACCAAAAAAACCGAACCGTGAAAAAAACTAATTAAACCGATTAGAATTTTTAAAAAACTAACCGCTTCGGTTCGGTTTTGGTTTTAAAAGCCTGAAACTGAAAAAATCGAACCGAACCTTAACCGAAAAAAACCGAGTCAAACCGGAAAAAACTTCATATATTACGGTAAGTTTGCAATGTTTTTGTACAGACAATTTTTTCTGGTTTATAACACTACCAGAAATTCGCTAAATAGCAACGGATTTACCGACGAAATATTTCTGTCAGTAATTTGAGGTCGAAATTACCGACGAAAACTTTTCCGTCCGTAATTCAGTCGGTAACTACGGACGGACACTTTCCGTCGGTAGTTACCGACTGAATTATGGACGGAAAAGTTTCCGAATTAAAAAAAAAGGCGGGTCGCTGAAGTGGAGGTTTTGGCGGGGTTACTTTTCCCGACGGATTCAAAACGACAGCCCGTACAGTGACATGACCGGTTCACCATTTAAAATGCCGACAAAATCACCGAGGGATTCAAAATGCCAGATCCATACGGTGACATGTCGATTTTTCCGTCAGAATCACCAATGGCATCACCGACGGAAAAGCCGTCGGTGAAACCGTCGGAAAAAAGTTAATATATGTCCTCTCTGCCGACCATCTCCTCCCCTATTTCTCCTTCTTCTTCCTAATCCCAACTCTCCCCATCTGCAAACAACCAGCCCCCCTCCCCCCCAAACAAAAATCTCCCTCATCTCAGCACAACAAGTTATATTTCTTGAAGTTTTGTGGTCACAGCATCCGTGTTCTGATTTACCGATGGATTTTATCAATTTTTGTAAGTAATTCTATCTTTTTAAATTCTAACATTTAATTAAATGTCAATTTTATTGTTTTTTTAGTATATGTATTTTGTTAGTAGATGTACATGTTTTATTGTTATTTCTCAAACAAACTTGTAGTATATGAATGTATAATTCTATACCTGTTATGGTTTGTTTTAGATTTTGTAAGATTGTACTTGTTTGTAAATTGTTAAAACTTTATGGAACTACCGAATTACATGTGCTGTTTTGAAATAATTACTAGCTTGCTTAATGGGTTCGTTTAAAGTTTTATTAATGGTATTGCGGAGTGGTAATTTCTGTAAATTTATATATATTAATTTGTATGGACGTTGATAAATGATAATGAATATTTAATATTTATGAGAAGTTGTGATTGGTTTGTTGGATAATCTTGAGGTAAACCAATATTTTTGCAAGTTTATTTACCTAACTTAGTTAATTAATACATGATGTCATCATAATTTTATAGAGGTTCGATATAAGTCATGGATGATCGTTCATGGATGTATCGAGATTCCCCCCAAGGATTGCGAAGGATTGATTATTGTAACGGGGTTCAGAGTTTTATTAATTTCGCAACATCTATTCCCAGAAATTTTACTGGAGGCGGTATTAGGTGTCCATGCAGGAAGTGTCAAAATAAAAAATATCTGCATCCAAATGTTGTAATGATGCATCTTCTACACAAAGGGTTTATGGAGAATTATCAGTGTTGGTATGCACATAGAGAAATATTTGTTAGTAAGAGGAGAATGAGAGAAACGGTGGTTGGGTCTACTTCTAGTGCTAGCAACGTGCATGAAGCGCCAAATGACAACACTAATCCTTTCAGAAATATGGTTATGGATGCAATGAGAATGAATCAAGGTAATGTCAGTCAATGTCCAATCGTAGAAGAAGAACCTAATGCAGATGCAACTAGGTTTTTTGATTTGTTGAAAGATTCTGACGAACCATTATGGGATGGCTGCACGAACCACAGTAAATTATCGGCCGTAACACAGGTGTTCACCATCAAGTCAGATCACGGGTTGAGTGAGGCCGGGTATGACAAGATTATTGAATGGGCGAGAAGCATTTTACCTGAAGGGAATAGGCTGAAAGAGAACTTCTATGCTGTGAAGTCCATGATGAAACCCCTCGATTTAGGATACCAGAAAATTGACATGTGCCCTAACTTCTGCATGTTATACTACCTTGAAAATGCTGAGATGACCGAGTGCATGACATGCGGGAATTCCCGTTACAAACCTAGAACTGACAGGGGAAAGACTCTGGTGGCATATAAAAAACTTAGATACTTCTCGATCACACCTAGACTGCAGAGGTTATTCATGTCACCAAGGACTGCTGAGCACATGACATGGCACCAAGCACATGATGCGATTGATGGAGTGATGGTGCATCTTTCTGAAGGCGAAGCGTGGAAACTTTTTAACAGTGTGCATCCTCACTTTTCAGCTGAATCAAGGAATGTGCATCTTGGGTTGTGTACAGACGGATTCAACCCATTTGGGTCATTTGCTGCTCCTTATTCTTGTTGGCTGGTCATACTCACAGTTTATAATTTGCCATCGGGAATGTGTATGAGGCCGGAGTTCATGTTTTTATCTACTATCATACCCGGTCCAAGCAGCCCGGGGCGGAATATAGATGTTTGTCTTCGACCGTTGATTGATGAGTTGACGCAGTTGTAGTCCTCCGGAGCTCTGACTTATGATATATCGAGGAAACAAAATTTCCTTATGAGGGCGGCTTTGATGTGGACTATCAATGATTTTCCAGCTTATGGAATGCTTTCTGGTTGGAGCACGCATGGAAAACTCGCATGTCCATACTGCATGGAAAACAACAAGGCATTCACGCTAGCAAAAAGAGGTAAAGCTTCTTTTTTTTACTGTCACCGTCGCTTCTTGCCTCTTAATCACATGTAGAGAAAGAACAGAAAAGATTTCTTTGTTGGCAGAGTTGAAAAAGATGTTGCATCCCCGCGTCTTTCTGATGAAGAATTGCATGATGTTGTATCAGAGTACGGTGACATTGTGTCTGACCTTCAATCAGGTAAGCAAAAGTTTCCTGGTTTTTGTTTGACCCATAATTGGGTAAAACGAAGTATCTTTTGGGAGCTTCCTTATTGGAAGACCAATTTGCTCCGCCATAACCTTGACATCATGCACATCGAAAAGAACATGTTTGAGAACATTTTCAACACCGTCATGGATGTGAAGGGGAAGACAAAGGACAACATCAAGGCTAGATTGGATATAGCTTTATACTGTAACCGTAAAAATATGGAGTTGGTTTATGATGAGTCATGGGTCGCAAAACCAAAAGCAAGCTTCGTGTTAGAGAAAAACGCATAACTGCTAGTCTACAAATGGCTTAAGAGTCTGCGTTTTCTGGATGGACATGCATCGAACATATCAAGGCTGGTTAATATAGAGGACTGCAGATTGTATGGAATGAAGAGTCATGACTGCCACGTGTTTATGCAAACACTCATCCCATTAGCTTTTCGTGATTTGTTGCCAAATGGAATATGGGATGCACTCACGGAGATCAGTCATTTCTTCAGAGATATATGCTCCAGCAAGTTGAATGTTGATCACATTGAGAGGCTTCAAACGAATATCGTCGAGACACTATGCAAACTTGAGATGATATTCCCTCCATCATTATTTGACTCAATGGAGCATCTCCCTATACATCTACCGTTTGAGGCAAAAGTTGGAGGACCGGTCCAATATAGATGGATGTACCCATTCGAACGGTTAGATATTACAGTTGCAATGTAATTCATATATAAAAGTATTTTCTATGTTTTTCTTAATTGAAAATAGTTGATTAATTCAATGCAGGTACTTGTTTAATCTCAAGAAAAAGGTTAAGAACAAGGCGTATGTTGAGGCTTCGATATGTGAGGCCTATATTGTTGAGGAGATCTCAACATTTATCTCGTACTATTTCGAACCTCATCTGAGAACGAGAATCAATCGCGTTCCACGACATGATGATGGCGATGAAGTGCCTTCCAGTGGGAACTTGTCAATATTCTCCAATACTGGACGACCCACACCTAAAAATGCCGTAAGAGGAAGATATTTGTCAGAAATAGAGTTCAAACAAGCACACAACTATGTTCTATTTAACTGTGATGAGCTGAGACCTTTTATTCAGTAAGTTTATATATGTGTAATACTAAATAAACTTTGTGAGTAATATACTGTTAATTATATATTGTAATATCATACACTCATTATCACTTGCAGGCAACATCGACAATATTTGCTCTCCAATAACTCATAGTTGACCGAATCCCAGATCTTTCAATTACAAGATGAACAATTTGCCACGTGGTTCAGAACACATGTAAGCACTATCACAAACTCATTCTAACTTGCAAAATTACTGTACGTATGCATGTCATTACGAGATTCTCGTTCATTTACTGTTTATTGATGTACATTACATACAAGGTTTATCAAATGGAAAAGAGTGCGCCTAAGTCATTGTCTTCACTAAGCCTGGGGCCTGAAAGAAAATGTAAGTGCTACAACGGGTATTTTGTCAATGGATATGTTTTCCATACTGAAGAATATGGGCAAGGAAGAAAGACATACAACAACAGTGTTTGTGTTAAGGGATCCACTAGTAGTGAGTTAGAAGTTGACTACTATGGTAGATTAGAAGAGGTCGTTGAACTGCAATAACATAGCGAGCAGAATAGAGTGTTTTTATTCAAATGCTATTGGTATGACACGACTGACAGAGGAATCAGAGTTGATCTACACTATGGTCTGGTCGAAATCAACTCAAAAGCTAGACTCCGCAACATAAACGATGTCTTTGTTTTCGCAAAGCAATGTCAACAAGTTTATTACACATACACCCCTTCATTTAGAAAGGATCGATCAAGAGTGGATTGGTGTTCGTTTTAAAAACAAAACCCCGGAGTTGTGTCGAGGTTGTTCAGGATGAGAACGAAGACACAAGTGTGCGAGATGAAGTCTTTCAAGTTAGTGAGATGGTTGAACCATATCGAGTTGCTCCTTCGATTGAATTGGAAGAAAATTCAAATTTTCATGTTTTCGATGATAGTCTTGTTGATGTTGACGTAGAGGAGTTGAATGTTGTTTTGAGCTCTAGCGGACAAGCAAATGTCGATGAAGAAGATGATATCCATATTGAAGATTGTGATGAAGGTGATGACAATTCAATTGATGACGAAGAAGAAGAAAATTTTGACTAACAATCAAAATGAAGCTCTGTGTAAAACCCTTTTTTCCATGTAATTTAGATTATGGATGATATATTTTGTAACATGAAATATTTATTACTTGAAATAATTACTTGAAATGCCACAATCACCGACATCCATACCGACGGAATAAGTCCGTCGATATTTCATAGAGAGTTCGAAAATAATTACTTGAAATGCCACAATCACTGACGCCAATACCGACGGATATAAGTCCGTCAGTAAGTTGTCGGCGGGCCAATTTTACCGACGGACTGTGCGAATTCCAAAGGGTTGTGCATTAAATGCATCTCTGACCGCGTCATCTTGCTGACGGAATTACCGACGGACCACGAAAAATATGGAGGGTCATTAAAAATTTTGGTGCGAAATTCAAAAATTACTGATGGATTTTTGACACTTCACCGACGGAATAAATTAAAATAATACTTAATTTTATATCCGTCGGTAAAACTGCCATATAAGTTCCAGCGACCGCCCTTTCAGTTCATTTTTTCTTCTCCTCAATTTTTCACCTTAAATTTCGATTCTTTTCCTCTCCATTCTTCAAAGCTTTCACCTGCAATCTCTAGCAAGTTTTCTTGTGAATCTTCATCAGTTTAAAATGTATGTGTTTCTTCTATTTTATTTTACTTTAAGGGTTTTTTTTTTGCTATTTTTTTTTTGTTATGTTTTTTGTTTTGGTGTATTTTTTGTAATGTAGATAAAGTATTGAATTCAACACATTATTAAAGTAATCATATTTCATTCCTAAAGTCTATAGTTTTTTTTTGAATTTTTTTTATTGTTGTATTGGCATAATTATTATTAGTTAATTTGTTGAATATTTATTGTTAATGTTGAATTTACCTTAGAATTAGTAATTGAATATGTTGGAATAATTATTAATTTTACTCTATTATTGCATGATTTGTGTTTAATTTTTTCCATTTATTTTGATTGTTAGTCTAGAGTTTTTTTTGAATTTATTGTTTTGTTGTATTGGCATAATTATTGAATAATATTTTGAATTGTAATTGTTAATGTTGAATTTACCTTAGTATTAGTAATTGAATATTTTGGAATAATTGTTAATTTTACTCTATTATTGCATGATTTATGTTTAATTTTTTCCATTAATTTTAATTGTTAGTCTAGAGTTTTTTTTTATTGAATATATTTTATTGTTGTATTGAGATAATTATTGAATAATTTGTTGAATTGTAATTCTTAATGTTGAATTTACCTTAGGATTAGTAATTAAATATGTTGGAATAATTAGTATAGATTGGGTCAATTGGTTGTGGCTATTGTTAATATGTGCAGATAGTATCCAGTATAGGGGAGGTGCTGTCGAATTTTTTTTTAACATTTGAATTTAATTATATAATTATTTGTATAAAATTGTGTAGATGAGTAGAATGAAAACCAGAGCTAGTCGCTCACGTATGGTCGCAACTAGTTCGTCTAGCAGCGAGGATGATATTTCCTTAGGTGCCTCTCAAGAAGAGGCACCTACACCACCTACGCCGTCAACCGATGCTGCCTATTCCAGCGCTACTTCACAGCGCAGAGGCGGCGTGCTTCGCAACGGAATCAATTTACCCGCAAGTACGAGGCATAGTGGAAGGACGACCTTTCAATGTAAGTTTGTTAAGGTTTTAGTTTTTTTTTAAAATTACAACATAATTTATGAAGTAATCACTATTGAATTTATTTCATTTATTTTCAGGTTCACAAACATTGAAGCCGCCCGAGTAATATCATCGGCGTTTAAATCGTCGATGGAGATTCCATTGTTTCAATGGAGTCAGATATCCAAGCATCCTCAATGGATGCCTCAAATCAATGCATGGTTTGACAGGTTTGAGGTTGGTGTTAATTTATAATTTTTAGCTTATTAATATAATTGTAAATAAATTATTATTTTTATTTAAAATTAATTATTTATACACAGAACAAATTCTGCTATGACAGTGAGCATAACACTGTTGTGAGGAGGGTGTGGGAAAATCACGCAGTAATTAGGTAACATCGAAAACAATACAAGATTTTTTTTAGACAAAAATTTATGTTTCGAAATGTAATTTTTGGTTGCGTGAAGTAGGTTGCGTGATTTTTGGTATGAAGCACAAAAAAGGGCAAAAAAACCCGCGAGAGATAGGGGTTTCCAAGGCTGGAATGATGTTGCGGTTTGGAGGGATTTCAAACCGATATACATCCCGAAAGATATATGGCCGCACTATCTTGAGCACGTGACGTTTGAGCGGTTCACACGACGCTCACAGTCCGGTGCTGTTAACCGGAATCGGCCAATTCATGGCTCGGTGACAACGCACACTGGCGGCTCCGTTCCGTTTGCTGCACATGCGAAACGGATGGTAAGATTAATGTAAATGAAATATATCGTTAAATTAAGTTGTTGTTAAGAAATCTTTTTTCATTATAGGCTACGTCTCTTGGACGTGAGCCGAGCTCGATAGAGCTGTTTGTGGAGATGCACGTGCGGAGTCAAGACCGCCAAAAAGGGGCGCAACAGTTCGTTGATAACCGTGCTCAACATTTCGTGGTATGTTTGTTCAACCATTTTATTTTATAAGTTATTATGTTTATTGAATTGAATATGATGATTACTTTTTTTTTATTTTCAGGAGACCTATAATAATCGGTTGAGGGAGAGATACGGGGATGATATTTTGACCCATCCGGAATTCAATCCGGATTTGTGGATGGAGGTTGGATCGTCAGGTGGACCCGATAAAAATCGGGTTTACGGGCTCTCCAACACTACAGCCGACAACTTGCGGTCAACCCGTAGTGTTTCAACCATTGGGAGCTCTCAATCTAAGGAGTTTGTGGCCTTGCAGCAACACACGGCTCAGCTCACCGAAAAATACGACCACCTATCAGGGAAGTACGCACAACTTAAAGCGTCTCATGCACAACAAAGAGCGGAGTATAAACAAATCAAAGCGTCTCAAGCACAACAAAGAGCGGAGTCTGAACAACAAAAAGCGGCTTATGAATAGCTTCGCGAAATGGTTATGAACATGGCAACACAAAGTGGAACATGGGCGCCTAATCCTTTTTGGCCGTATAACCACCAGCCTCCTCCTCCAGGATCTCCTCCTCCTCCTCCAGCTTCACCTTTATATTAATTTGTAATAAATATTATTTACCTTTAAAACTTCATTTAATTTTTTTTTTGAAACACATTCAGTTTATAATGAATATTATTTAACTTTGATTTTTTGTTTTTGATGTTTAATATAAATTTTATTTGCATTATTGGTTTTTATTACCATTAATTTATATAATTTTATATTATATATTCTAAATAATTTTTTAAAAACAAATTTAGAAAAAACTATTACCAAGGGTTTTACCGACGGAATGAATCCGTCGGCATTTGACAGTAGGTGCCACACTTATCGACGAATTTATAGACGGATATATTCGGTTGGTATTTCAAACACTCACCGACAAATGTACCGACGGTATGTAGCCGTCGGTAAATCACGATATTACCGACGGAATGAAAAATCATCGGTATATTTCAAGCGGGAAAATTTTTTTTGGCGTGCAAATTCCGTCTGTAAAACCATCGGCAAATGATTTTTTTGTTTTTCCGACCGATATAGCGACGGAATGGGGAATCACCGACGAAGGGAAAGCCGACGGACTTAATCCGTCGGTGAAGACGTCGGTAAATAAATCACCGACGAACTTCTAATCACACACCGACAGAATATTTCCGTCGGTAAAACTGTGAAATCTTGTAGTGATATGAAATATCTGGATCTCCTATGTTTTTTCCCTTTGCATGTTCTGCATTTGGATTGTTAAAGACTGGTACCCAAATAATGTCTATTTCATGGTCATGAACTTATTAAATTAGAACTAACGTGTCTATCATTTGTAGTTCTTTTGTTCTACCCAAATAATGTCTAGTGAAAGTTGTAATATCCCATATCAGCGGGTGAGGGAGTGGTAGCTGGCCTTATTAAGAGTGCTGGTTGCCGACTTGTCATACGTGTTTTAGGGTGTCAGGCTCAGAAATGGGCTCGCGTCACCAGGAACAAAACCGTGAGGGCGGTAAGGCCCAAAGCATACAATATATAACAAGTTGGGCCGGGTTGTTACATAAGTGGTTTTGTGTATTAATTTAATTGGCTCAGCTATGATTTTTACAATAAAATTGTTGCTTGTTTTTTCATATAACCATGCAGCTTTTACTCAGATTTAGAATGAAAATATTTCATTGTGTAGAATGTTTTTGTTAAAATGCTAGTATATGGTATATCTTGACAAGTTATGTTTTTATTATTATTGATTCATGAATTGCAATTTATTGATTACAATAATTATGAATTTGAATATGTGGTTATGTGTTGTGTAATTGGTTTTTCATAATGCTGGAGCTTAATGGTCAGAACTTAAGAGGGAAAAGTTAGCTGGGAAAGCTCGACTATTATTATTATGTTTATTATAGTTCAGTCGTTATTTCTTTTTAGCTATGGAGTTTTAAAGATTTTAACTTCAGGTTAATTTATCTACAATGTTAATCATTGTTATTGGGATATATATCTATTGCATAAATAAACACAATAGAACACAATAGGGATAGGTATTTGAATCAATTGCATTGATGACAACATTATCACATTTTTTTTATTATCAATTTTGTAAGAATTCCCATGCATATAACATTTTTAATAATTATTGCAAAGTTTAAATGCTCATATGTCCTTTTGTGGTTGATTGATTTTGCTAGAAAAAAATAATCAATAGAAGGTTCTGAAAGCTCAGATAAAGCATCTTGGACTAAAGAGATGTTGCATACATTTTGTGATATTTGTATTGTCGTTATTGATAGATGAATGAGGCCAAACACTCATTTTGATAAGGCCACATGAAAATTTGTTATAGTCGTCTTCAAAGAGAAAACTGGTTATGTTTTTAGTAAGACTCAACTTAAAAACAAATGGGATGGTGCAAAAAAGAACTGGAGGTTTTGGAAAAAAACTGATTTCTGAAATAAGAGTAGGATGAAATAGTGAACTTGGAATCATTAGTGCTAGTGATGAGTGGTGGAAGAAAAAAACTCAGTTTAGTTATTGATACCTTTTTTGTCTGGATTTGTCTTTGTCTTGTCCTATTTCTTAAACTATTTAACATATTTTATATGGTTTATGCATTTATTGTTTTATATTTCTTTTATATAGGAAATCAGAGGGTCTAAAAAGTTTAGACATGTTGGGATTGAACCATCACTTTGCAGTAAGTTTGATAGAATGTTCAGTAATGTTGTGGCGACTAGACATTATGCTTGGACTCCGTCTTCTAGAATTTTATTTGATGATGATACTGTGAATCAAAGCACTCAAGATGCTAATGTTAATGAAGAAGAAAATCTAGAGGAAGGAAGTAGTGATTCAAAAGAGGATGTCATTCCCAATTATACAGACGATGTTTGCAATTTAGTTACTGGAGTTAATATGGGAAATAGCAGTACCACAAAAAGCAGTGGAAAGAGAAAAAAAAGAGAACAATGCGGTGGGCAAAGTAGAAAGAAAAGCAAAAAACCTTATAGATTTGGAGCTCAATTGCTTTTACATTGGGATCAACTAATGGATCGTGTTTTGATCAGGAATGATAGTAGGGATAAGATAGGGTGTAGCATTAATGAGGTGATAACAGAGGTCCATTTCGTACCTGAAATTACTTTCGGTGATGACTTATACTGTTTTGCTACCAAGTACTTGTCTATGAGGAATAAAAGATAGATGAGGGCATAAATTGAAGATATTGATAGGAAGTATCAATGGCTTCAAAAAAATGTACTAGAGAAGTCAAAAGCACTAAATCAAGGTTAATATTGCTTTAATGATGCTTTCAGTTTTTGTTCTGTCCTGAGCAATTATGTCATGGTTAATTCAAATATCTTATTGTCAATTGCTTAAACAACTGCATGTTATGAGAGTTTTGTTGTGATGTCAAATGATGTACATGTTTGGAATAAGACAATGACTTCTAAGGCTGATGTATTGAAGCATGAAGAGTAGTGCTGATTTTAGTAGAGAACCACCTTTTTTAATTATGTTTGCAGATTGCTAATCTAACATGTTTTCAATTTAATGGACTAGTGATAAAACTTGTTGTGTTATCTGCTGTTATGTTGAGGGAGAATTATTATGATTATTTTTAATTATATTTGTGGATTGCTAATCTAATATATTTTAAATTTAATGGAATATTGAAAAACTTGTATTTTCTGCTGTTATGTTGATGGTGAATTATTATGAATGTTGATGGTGAATTTATGTCCTGAAATAATTGTGAGCGCTGATAATATATTGAAAGCTAAAGAGTATATTATGGTAATCTTCCTCCTGGACCACCGTGATTGATGAATCATAAGTTGACAAGGAAGCAAGAATAGCGTAATCTTTAGAGAAACTGGAAAGATAGAGCGTAATTGTTGGATTGGATATCTACAATTATTGAATTATTTCATAAGAACACCTTCTCCGGCATATATAACAAAAGGTCAAGAAGACATATATTGCCTATATGTACAAGGATTAAAGTAAATTATCGGTATACTACTTCTTAGTTGAATTAAAAATGCTAGCTAATTTCATGGGCTACTTTTAGCCTGACTTGTGTTTTTGAAGAAAGCAACTAATTCTGTGTTGGAACACGGTACAAACAGCAGCGTTACTAAAAATTTTGAAAATAATTTTAATTTAAAATGATTTTTTTATGTTTTCAGATCATTTTGATGTGCCGATGTCAAAAATAATTTTTTAAAAATAAAAAAAACTTCATTTTAATGTATTTCTAAGTGAAAAACACTTTAAACCGTCATCGCTACCATAATCCCAAACAGGAATGTCAGGGTTTTATTTTTCCTTTCTCTCTGGATAATTAGAAACTTTTATATCCATTGTTTTCTTTTTGGAGATAATAACAATAATTAATAGAGCTATGTCTCGCAACATAACAATTCTTTTTTTTCATGATGTACAACTTTAGATAGAACAATATGATAAATGCTTGACTTTTATGATATAAATGATATGAAATAAAACTATTTCAGTAATTTGTTCTTGATAGTAATTATATAAGGCTGCAGGTTGAAAAGAAATTGAAGTACATACAATTAAAAAGCAAACCAAAGTTCAATAATTATTTGTATATGACCTCATCAAAGCATCAAAATAAATTGATAGTATCAATATGAAATAGGAATAGTGACAGTGGCACAGTAGATATTGTGCATGAAAAGTTGGCAAAAAAATAAATACAAGAGAATATATGTTAGATATATTTGTAATTGGGCCTGACATATACTATGGGCATTCTGTCAATTTATAAAAGTTTTTCATAGTTCATTGATGCAGACTATAATTTATATGTTACTTGTTTGGTTATAATAATTTACTGAAACTTGTGAAAGCATTTTTGTTATTTTTTTTATCCCACAATACTTGTAGATTCCTATATAATGCATGTTGTAACTTCAATATGAGAAATAGCGTTCATGAATGTTTCAATATACTACAGCAAGAAAAACTTTCAGTCGTGGAAGCTTCTACAAAATCACCTGTAAGTTGTAAGTTACTCTTATTTCAATCAATTTTTTTCCATAACTATTAGTGCAAAACAAAGGCTTATTTTATCAATCCCCTAACATGTTTGGCTTCATTCTTTAGCAGTTTTTTTGTTAGATAATTTATGTGAAGAGCAAAGAAAAATTAACCTACTCATGTCCTATCATTTTGAATATCTAAATTAATTGTTTTTACAAAGAACTGGTAGGGTGCATTTTTCTGTATTGTTTTTTATATCAAAATCAAGTATTAATATTTAGTGAATATTAAAATCAAGCCTTAGATGTTTTTTTTTTTTTTTTGGAAAGTTTCATCTTTTAAAAATTTATGTTGATTTTGCCAAGAATTTGAAAATTAATTCCTCCTTTTATTTTTCTGTATCTTTTTCCATGCTTCTTCCCTCTTCATTTCTTTTTAGTCTTTAGAATGCACTTAAAAAATAATAATTTCAATAAACTTTTGTTTATCTTTTATAAAAAATAATCAAACACACTCACTTTTTGTTTTTCAATTCATAACAGGCATATGCCATAATATTAAAATCAAATTCATCATGTTAAATCTAATTTTGTGTTGTTCCCAGACAATAGGAACAACAATTGTAATGTTTGGTAGTGATTGTCATGCTAGTTGATCTTCCCACTAATAGCTTGATCCACTACCTCCTCGGAGGCCATGAACCTGTCATCTTCTAGGGCTGCCCGTAAAGAATGAGCATAAGTTCTTATTCTGGAACATAAGAATGTCTCTTGAGCATACATATAAGAATTGTCTTGAGCATACATATATGAATTGTTGTTAATTGATATATAAAAATTGATGGAATTTCTTTTATGATATGAATTGTAATGAACGCAAATATTTGTAATTGAATTTGTGTTAGTAGATATAACAGATGAATGAGTTGATGTTATGTTTGGTGTTAACTATGACAACAATTATAATACCGTGATGAATCATGTAATTGATAATATTAATTATGGTGGTACCGGTGATAGTGGTAGAGCTGTCAGTGATGGTAATGGTGGTGGTAATGAAGGAGTTAATGATGGTGGTGATGATGGGGATGATTCCAATGGAACAGATGATGATGGTAACAGTGATGATGATAGTGATGAAAACGAAGATGAAAATTGTACTGATGACGGGGATGAATCGTTTTGGCTACAAGATTTTGATCTTAAAAAGCTATTGTTATGCACCGCCGGTGCTTTACATATGTATTATGCCACTTATATGCATAAAAAACCTTGTATGGTTTCATATAACACAAGGATGAGATGGTTGAATGAAGTCGTATGAGGCCACTGGAAACAGTGTGTTAACATATTTATGATGGATGCAACGACGTTACAAAACCTTTGTTATGACTTTGAAACATAAAAAAAGATGAGTATTATTGAGAAGGTGACAATGTTTTTGTACACCATTGCATTAGGTGCAATAAATAGGCAAGTCCAAGAAAGATTTCAACATTGTGATAAAACTGTGAGTCGATATTTTAAAGTGTTGAAGATAATTTGTTTACTTGTGGTAGATATAATTAAACCAGAGGACTCTGAATTTTTAAACACTCCACGAGAAATTACGATGAATCCGAGATTTATGTCTTATTTTAAGGTAAGAGAGATGGTGTTTATAGCAATTAATAACACAAAAAATAGTTAAAGATTCTGCTAGTCATTATTTATGAAATGTTAGTTGTTATTTAGTTTTGTCGTATTTTGTAGAATTGCATTGGTGCGATAGACGGTACACATGTTCGTGCTTCTATTTTTCAAGAAAATCAAGTGTCATTTATCGATAGAAAAGGTGTGACGACACAGAATGTAACGGTCGCATGTAGTTTTGATATGCAATTCATGTTTGTTTGGGCAAGATGAGATAAGGTAGCGCTCATGATACTCGTATTTTTATGGAGGCTATTGACAATCAAACTATAAAATTTCCAAAACCTCCTGAAGGTAAATATATTAAAATAATTAATTGTTAATTAAATTTAAAGTGTGTATTCTATATTTTTTTTATTAAATTTGTTATAATTTTCATATTTGTCATTACAGGGAAATATTATTTGGTTAATGTTGGATACCCAAATGAGTATGGATATATCTCGGTCCATATAAAGGTGAGAGATATCACTTTCAAGATTTTCGGCGTCGAGGGCAACCAACAAGCCGGGAAAAGTGATTTAATCGTGCACACTTGTCACTTTGCAATGTCGTTGAACGTGCATTTGGAGTGTAAAAACAAAGATGGAGAATTTTACAGAACATGTCGGCATATCCGTACAAATCACAAGTGCAGATTGTTGTGGCATCAATGACACTACATAACTATATTAGGAGGAAGTCACAAGAAGATGTTGCATTTACAGAATATGATCGCAATCCTAATTTTATTCTTGATGATATTTTAGCCGATGTTGTTCCACATTCTCAAAACCAAGGCAACCAGAGGCCTTCTCGAATGAATTATGTCTGTGATGGAATAACAAATAGTTTAATGAGATGATTGAAGAACAACAATAATGTAACATTGTTATTTCTTTTATGTATGACAAAAAAATGCTCACAAATGCTACTCACAACTTGAAAATTCATACATGTCTTTCTTAGTAATTTTATTACCAGAAGCACTTATAAAAGCAACTTAACTAAACATATATAATTTAATTCCAGAACAATTTCTGACACCTTAGACACGTGATAACATGCAATCTAAAAAGAATTAAAAAAAATATAGGACAACTACAACCTGACTTTTGAGTAAAAATCAAAAGAAATCTAAAGTTCATTGAACATGAGCAACATAGTGAAATTCCAATTTCCTTTAAGGTATGTTTATAAATGTGGCTGAGATTGTTTTTTAAAGTTTTTCATACTGAAATGCATTAAAATGATATTTTTTTTTATTTTTAAAAAATTATTTTTGAGATCAGCACATAAAAACGATTCAAAACACAAAAAAAATTAAATTTTTAAATAACACAGTTTACACCGCGTTTCCAAACAAAGTCTTAAAGAACACGGTTAAAGTGTGTGCATGGTGCATATAAAGAAATCTAAAGTTCATTGAACATGAGCAACATAGGGAAATTTCAATTTCCTTTAGGGTATATTTGGGAGTATGATTGTAGTTGTTTTTCAAAATATTTTTCATACTGAAATGCATAAAAATAATGTTTTTTTATTTCTAAAAAATTATTTTTGAGATCAGCGCATCAAAATAATCCAAAACACAAAAAAAATTAATTTTTAACAAAAAAATTAAATTTTTAAGGAACGTAATTTGCATTGCGATCTAAGACTTCGTTAAAATGTGTGCATGATGCATATAAATAAGGTGTAGGTTGGTCACTTTAGGATATCTTTTTTGGTTTTAGTTTTTTGAACATAGGTTGCAAAACAATTTACAAAGACCTAATTTGTGTGCATAAAGTTGGCTCAAGATACCTAACTGTTAAAACAAATTAAAAAAAAAAGTGAATTCAAAATTTATTTTTTCTAGATTTTAAATTATAATAAATATTAATTTCATCCATAAAGTCAGCATGTTGAATTGAAATGCAAAGCCACGTAGTAACTTTGTGTTCAAAACCAATTATACACATTACTTAATATTCATATAAATTCAAGTTTGGTCCCTCGTTATAAATATTTATAATTTTACATGAAAATAAGAGATATGCCAATTTACATAAGAATTAAATTTTTTTTTCAAACATGTGTGTTAAATATTGTAAATTAAGATATTTTTTAAAATTATTTTTTAATTAATATCAAAATCTTTTTTTTTAATTTTAATATCAGCATATCAAAATTATTTAAAAACATCTAAAAATATATCAATTAAATATTTTTTAAAATAAAAATATATTTCAAAAAATAATTAATAATCCAAGAACAAACAATAAAACATTCCAAATATTTTATAGTTCCCAATGAAGAAAACCCTCCCAACAAAGTAAATCAAACCCTCCTAGTTAAGGACTACCATAATTGAGTGGGTGTCCCCTTCCCTCTTTATTCGTGTTTTAATATCAGCATATTAAAATTATTTAAAAATATTTAAAAATATATTAATTAAATATTTTTTTAAATAAAAATATATTTTAAAAAATAATTAATAATCGAAGAAGAAACAATAAAACATTACAAATATTTTGTAGTTCCCAATGAAGAAAACCCTCCCAACGAAGTAAATCAAACCCTCCTAGTGAAGGACTACCATTATTGAGTGTGTGTCCCCTTCCCTCTTTATTCGTGTTTTATATATATATATATATATATATATATATATATATATATATAGACAACGAATAAAGAGTTTTATATTTTAAAATATATAAAGTGGTTATTTTTTAAAATATTTTTTATTTAAAATTATATAAAATTAATATTTTATATTTTAAAAAATTATGTTTGATATTAATATATTAAAATAATATAAAAATATTAAAAAATTAATTTAAAATAAAAAAAATACAACTTAATTGAATGTTTGTTTGATTTCCCTTTCCCTCTTTATTCGTTCTTTATATATAATAAAAAAATAAAATGGATGTTTGTAATAATTATTTTTTAAAGTATTTTTTATTTAGAAATGTATTAAAATAATATTTTTTATTTTTAAAAATTATTTTTAAAGTTAATTTATTAAAATTATTTTAAAATATAAAAATAATTTAATTTAAAATAAAATAAATAAAGAATTTCACCTTACTCGAGTGTTTGTGTTGGTCCTTTCACTCTTTTATCTCTTTTTTGAAGTTGTTCGAAGTTCGAACCCTTCGTAGTGAAGGAGCTGAGTTGAGTGTGTGTGGGTCCCTTTCCCTCTTTCTTTGTTCATACATTCAGTCGATCTCCAATTTATCCTGTGAAGGCCAATAATGGAGATGCCCTTCCTATTGCCAAAGCATTGTACAAAAAAGTATTTTGGATGATATTTTACTATTTTAATTGTCTAAAAACAATGATTTTTTAAAGAAAATGATCACAATAAGCTAGAAATCTATGGGCTATGCATATATTCAATCTGGTTCTTCATTTACTAGTAGTGGTAATGCTCAATAAAGGATTCATAATAATAATGCTCAATTTATTTTTCAAAATATTCATTGTTCAAATTCAACCTTTATTTATTTTCTATAAATATTTTCCTCCAGTTCTTTTCCCGCTTTATTCTTTCTTTCTTTCTATATATACATTCTCGCATTTGTGTTGTAACAATATAATACCTCCAGAACAGAGCTGCTGTTGCACGATCAACAACAGTTTTTAACTCTCAGGCATGATCGTCCCTCTACTGCTTTAATCATACTCAGTTTCTTCATTTTTGGGTCTTAGTTCTTAGCTTAAATAAATCATTATTACTAAAATGATCGACGTAATCAATTTATTGCAACATTAGTTTATCTGGGTTGTTTCTTTTTTCTTTGTAATTCATGTTGTGATCATCTGTGACTGGATTTTTCCTTCTTTCCTTCTTTCTTCTGGGTTCTTGAAATAGCAGAATTTCTTTTCTTTTCCTGTAGGTTTCTTTCTGCTTTCTTGTTTCAATAATGTGTTCTTTTTGGGCAGCCAGGCTACATACGTTTCCTGTAAATTTGATGGCTTACATTCCTCCACACAAGCGGCATTACAAGGATGTGAGAAGGGCATCCCCGATTCCAGAGACACTGCAACCTCAATTTCAAAGAAATATGAATTTGAGAGCATCCACTTCTCGTAAAAAAAAGAGTGGAAAGATTGTTGATGCAGACCCTACCATATATAAATGGTTTGCTGTTGGCTTGGACGAAGATGGCCAGTTTCCTCCTTACATCCATCTCGAGCCGATTTCCTTTGAATATATTGAGAGTAAAACTGGAGAAAAGCCTCTGGTCTTGGTGAATAGCATTGTAACTGAAGGTTGGTGTTCCATCCTTTTCTGTTAGTTGCTTCTTCCCTTGAATGGTGTTTGAGTTAAATGTTCTTATTATAAATTTTGTATTATATTTCAGTTTCTACAAGGATAAGCAAGCAAGAATTATAATACAAATTCTGTGATGCAGGAGCTATTCAATGAGACTAGAAAGTGTCGATAAAATTCAGGTTGAAGAAGCCATTCTAAGACAACTCAACAGCTCATTTTACACAAATATTCCTTCTTCATACATGGAAAATATTATAGATGGAGTGGTCCCAGCAATTGGACTTGATTTTGAAGAGGAGAAAGATCTTTACATTGTAAAGGTATCCCTTTTGCTGCATACCGACTCTTGGTAGTGTTTTTCTTATGTTTTTAATTCAATTTGTCACTAACTTTTCTTCCTTCAAGCAGTTGTCTGATAATACACGGCCAGATGCAACTGTTTTATGCAAATGTATTGTGGTGGAAAATAAAAAACTTCTGCTCTACAAGGCAGGTTTTGTACCACTTATAGTCTTGTCCTCTCATGTTAATTTGTCATATTATATGGTAGAATTAATTTGTTTCTGGTAATTTGCGCTTTATCAATGTTACATCGTGTAATCTGACACCTTCTGAATGAGCAAAAACTATCTAGTAGATGATCCAGGAGTAAGAGTTTGGGACTAAGAAGTTTGCTCCACCTGTGATCTCAGGTTCGAGCCCTGTGGTTGCTAATATGATAGCCACTGGAGGCTTACATGACCATTAACTTTAGGGCCCGTGAGATTAGTCAAGGTATGCGCAAGCTGACCCCGATACCCATATAATAATAATAAAAAAAGATTAAAGGAGCCAATATATAATCAAATTATAAGATTTTTATGGAGGAGATGGATTATGAGTTGATAACCCAAAAAGATTTTTTTTTTCAAAGAAAAAATCAAACACAAAATTAAGCAGCTAAAATAATCCATCAGGTTAAAAATTTGATCTCGAGCAAGATGATTTTTTTTCCATTTTGTTTTGCTTTTTAAAATGGTACAATATTCATTATTCATTCCAGTCAGAACAAAATAAATCAATTAAAAACCTAAAATTAAATCAATTAAAAAAAATTTCTCGAGCTTTGATATATATATTTTTTAAATCATTAAAGGTAAAAATCACTTTCATTTATTTTTTTTCTTAAAATGAAATTCATAAACATCAAAATTAAAGTGATCAATGTCCGGAATCCGGCCACCACAAGAGTTTTTTCTCTGCTAAATTTTTTTGATAGCTTTTTTTCTCTTCCCTTAAGATCCAAGAGTTGAAACGTAAAAGAGAAATTGGAATGAAGCAAAATATCAAAAATACTAGGGAGCAAATATTAAAAAAAAAAGATTATATGGATTAAAGTGTAGTTTTATGCGCACCTGAGTTGTATATATGGGAAAAAGGTTGTTAATTTTTGTTAATGTCAATTTTAATCCTAGTTCTTTTAATTTTATTTTTACAATAATTAAAAATTTAATTATATTACCTTTATTTAATTCCGGAACAATCTCTGACACATTAGACAAGGTATAAATTTAATAAACTTTATTTGCCAAATACTATTTTCAAGTTCTATAAAATATGTCTTTGAAAACTGCGGATTTTATTAATAGAACCTATTTCTTGTGGCAAAAGTGATGCAGCAAAAGGTACTGTGAATTTACTCTTTTTTCCTTGGCAAAAACATGGATGAATGGGTCTCGGAGGGTATAATTGTATCTTCACGGGATTCTTTTGTCATTTTGGAATTGTTAAGAGGATTTTTCATTTTTTTTCAAATATTTTACACAGTAAAATTATTTGAATACCCTTAAAAGCAACAACAACAAAAAAAGCTAACTGTGGTCTAGGGATATTTTTGGTTTTTTACTTTTTTAATTACCCAGTTCTTTTTATAATCAAAAGCTTTTCTGTAATTTCAAAAATATATTTTTATTTTTTTTCAAATATTTTATTATTTGAATACCCTTAAAAGCAGCAACAACAAAAAAAAGCTAACTATGGTCTAGGGATATTTTTGGTTTTTTATTTTTTTTAATTACCCAATTCTTTTTATAATCAAAATTCTCATGGCTATATGGTTTTTCTGTAATTTCAAAAATAGATTTTTATAATTATTATTTAAGCCTAGAAGTAATGTGTTAATTAAAAAAAAAACAACTGATTAGACATGTGGTTTACTACAATGGTAGAAATCTTGATTTCATTGCGTCATTCGATTCCTCTTGATGTATGTCATAAAAAAAACTCATAGTAGCCCTTCAATTTATTTTCTTTTTAGATTTAGCTCTTGTTCTTTTTATTGTAATTTTTTTATCAAATTGTTTCAAATTGAAAATTATTTTCAATTTTATCCTCCTTCAATTTTTTCATATCTCAAATTTGGTCCCTATTCTTTTTATTGTTATTTTTTAGATGATTTATAAATTTGATTTTTTTGTTATTTAACTCTTCAATTTTTTTTTCTATCATGTTTGATCCTTATTTTTTTTATTGCTATTTTTCTGCTTGGACAAGTTTTTTAGATTGATTTTTTTTTATTTTATCATTTAACATTAAATTGATTGACAATTGAATTTCTTGATTGAGTTTGGGTCTGAGATTTCACGAGTTATGATTTTGGTTATTCGCCTAGATTTGCTTGGTTTTTCATATTATTAAATTAATCGAACTTATTAAACCCGGTTGGCTCAAAGACACAAGTCTTGAATTTCTTTTACTTCTATAGAAATCTTAGCGTCGCCTTATCTTTATTCTTCTTACATCCTTTAAAATTTGTATTGGCCCGTGACATTGCGTCGGCTACTGATATAGGTTTACTCGGGTTATTTTTTTTTTGTTTTTTTAAATTAATTTTTTTCGTCTTCGGCCTTCGATATTTGGTTCATTATAATTAAGTTTTTTTAATTTTTTATATGGGTTTTATGGCTTTATCACGATCTCACACCTTATATCGTAGGTTTCACAGGTTAATCATTGCTAATTCGGGTTGGTCTAATATATCATTGTCTCAGATTTTTTAAAAAAAAATATATGTCGCTTGATAATTTTGAATTAATGTCTTTTTAGTGCTTTAATAGTTTTGAAGTGTTAATATAAAAAATAAAAATTATATTTTTAAATAAAAATTATTTTTAAAAATATCTTTCAAAGCTAAGTGATTTGTAGCAATCCATGATTTTTTTTTTCTTGCCTAAGCAATTTGCTGGAATAATTATCTATGGACTTGATGCCCCACCACGAACTGACCTCTAACTCCAAGACGCCTCTCTCTTTTCAATTCTATGTTACTTTTTAAATACTAAGCATGACACAAAGGAACAAGTCGCAAAGTATTTAAAGTATTTTTTATTTGCTTTTTATATATAGTTTTTATATGTTAATATTAAAAATTAAAAAATATAAAAAATTATTATTTTAATATATTTCCTATTAAAAATGACTTTTAAAAATATAATGTATCACACTATCTAACACTGCTTCGGTAGGCTGAGTTGTTTAAGTGGAAGTCTTCTTTGATGGGCTGAGTTGTATTATATACATAGATTATTTATAATTTTACCATATATATAATTCTTTTTATTTTTTATTAAATAATAAATAGTATTCGAGCTAGAAATCCTCGAATAGATACTTAATCTAATGTTTAAAATATAAATATTTAAATTTTTTATTTGATAGATAATAAATAATATATAAATATAACACAAATTCAATTCAGCCATATCTATTGTCATCCTGAATTTTAATAGTCTCACAATCAACTATTTAAAAAATTTCAAAATGTTGGGAATGATGGCATTAAAAAATAAAATAAAAGGCATCATTCTTTCATTATCCCAAGATATAATACAATATTATAGATTGGAACAGTAAAATAATCATTTTATCTTTATTTTATAAAATTATCGAATTAATTTTTTACTAGGTTCATTTGTTATTATCAAATTGATTAAAGGTAAATAAGTTTTTTTTTATTTTTTTAGTATAGTAAAATGATTGAATTACCTTTTAAACCAAAAAACAAATTAAATTAGCTTCTAGGAGCTTTTCAGTCATTTAATTTATTTTAGTACAGTAAAATGATAAAATTACTTTTATAAGCATTGACTACAAAACTCACTTTCAAAGGCTTTTTTGTCTTTTCAAGCTAGCTTTTTGTTTATTTTCAAGTTGATTGAGAGACTATTTGTTATTTTAATAAATATAAAATATTATTTTAAAAAAATGATTGGCAAGTGAGTAAGTAGGTGATGCTCGTACTCTTTAGGCGGTGCATGAGACATTGTTAAGTGTCCAAACACTATCTTTCATGACGACATTTAAATCGACATGATATCCCCTCCATGTCTAGGTAGCTCATGTAGCCAACAAGCTTTAGGTTTGGCACCGACAACTTTTTTTTTTCTCTTTCCTCCTCAAGTTTTACGCTTGACTTTCAAATTTTCAAAGCAGTCTTTCAATTTATTTTTCCTTTAGATTTAGTTCATGTTATTTTGATTATTATTTTTTTAATTTAGAATAATTTATAAAATTAGTTTTTTTTCAATTTCACCCCCTTCAATTTTTTTATATGTTAGATTTGGTCCTTATTTTTTTAATTACTATTAGTTTTATTTAAGATAATTTTTTAAATTAAGGTTTTTTACAATTTCATTTTTTTTTAGTTTTTTTTACTATCAAATTTGATTGTTATTTTTTGGTTTGCTTGAAATTATTTGTTGCTAATTCAAATATGTTATGTAGATATGCATCTAATCACACATTTGTTCTTTTCAAGGGTTCTCTCCTTTTCGGATTTATGTTGTATAGACATGCTATCCTTCGTAACTCACCAATAAATATTTGACCTCTCAACAGTGACTAAATACGGTTTCTTTAAATTTAATAAAAAATTGACTTTCAGTTTGTTTGCTAAAAAAATAATTTTCATGAAAAGTTAATTTCTACAGTTGAAGAAAGATGAAATTATCAACAAAAAATTTTAAATTTCATAAATTATTTTAAAAAACAAATAATAATTAAAATAATAGGGACCAAATCTGACAGATGAAAAAGTTGAAAGAGGATGACATTAAAAAAAATTCCAATTTCATAAATTATTTCAAACAAAATAAATAGTGATAAAAAGAATGAGAACCAAATTTGATATATAAAAACATTTTAAAAAAAAGGATAAGAGAAAAAATAAATAACAATAAAAAGAATGAGAACCAAAGTTAATATAAAAGTCAAATTAAATCAAATTCTAAGGGATGAAATTGAAAAACAAATTCAAAAAAGAATTAAAACAAAATGTATAGCAATTAAAAGATTGAGGATCAAATTTGATATAATCAACAAATAACATGATAGTTTTATGCGCAGCTGAGTTGTATATATGAGAAAAAGGTTGTTAATTTTTTTCAATATCAATTTTAATTCTAGTTCTTTTAAAGGAATATATTCAAAAGCACTTTCCGACCACAGTTACACCAACCAGTGGTGACAGTGTGATAAATTTCTTAAAGGAATCCTAAGATTGAGAAGATTAGAGAATTTGTTTGTCGTCCAATTTGATAAAAGATCGATCAATTGCTATATTTCATGTATTTTCCCGACTTTTAGTATGGATGAAATACTATATTTCATTCTCAAATAAATCGAGAAATTCTATTAAAATACAAAAATAATAAAATTGAAAGAGTAAGTTATTTTTTAGTATCCTAATATCATATAATATTTTACAACTCAATCTCCATCACATAAAATAAATATTAAAATATAATTTATTTTTTAAAATATATTTCCAAACTCAATATTTTTTCAAGTAATTAACAAGAGAGCTAGCCTTGATATTTTAGTTTTTGTTAAGTAAATCAAACCCTCCTAGTTAAGTATTACCATAATTGACTGTGTGTGTCCCCTTCCCTCTTTATTCGTTCTTTATATATATATATATATATATATATATTTTAAAAAAGAATAAAATGGATGTTTGGGATTGAGAGTAATTGTTTTTTAACGTATTTTTTATTTAGAAATATATTAAAATATTTTATTAAAAAAAAATATTTTTGATATCAATATATTAAAATGATATATATATTAAGAAAAATTAATTTAAACTAAAAAAAATAAAGAATTTTACATTAATTGAGTGTTTATGTGTGTCCCTTTCCCTTTTTATTCGTTTTTGGTATATAGTAAAACAAAATAAGATGAGTTTTTGAACGGGAGTAGTAATTGTTTTTTAAAATGTTTTATATTTAAAAATATATTAAAATAATATTATTTTATTTTTTAAAAATTATAAAATAATTAAAGAATTTCACTTTAATTGAGTGCGTGTGGGTCCCTTTCCCTCTTTCTTGGTTTCTACATTCATTCGATTCGATCTCCAAATTTATCCTGTGATGCCCTTCCTATTGCCAAAGCATTGTACAAAAAAGTATTTTGGATGATATTTTACTATTTTAATTGTCTAAAAACAATGATTTTTTTTAAAAAAATTTCACAATAAACTAGAAATTTATGGGTTATACATATATTCACTCTGGTTCTTCATTTACTTACTAGTAGTAGTAATGCTCAATAAGGGATTCATAATAATGCTCTTCTTATTTTTTAAAATATTTATTGTTCAAATTCAATCTTTATTTATCTTCTATAAATATTTTCCT
This sequence comes from Populus trichocarpa, assembly GCF_000002775.5. Lineage (NCBI taxonomy): Eukaryota > Viridiplantae > Streptophyta > Magnoliopsida > Malpighiales > Salicaceae > Populus > Populus trichocarpa. The sequence goes on from NC_037303.2 coordinate 4,249,094, forward strand.
CCAGTTCTTTTCCCGCTTTATTCTTTCTTTCTTTCTATATGGTTCTATATATACATTCTCGCATTTGTGTTGTAACAATATAATACCTCCAGAACAGAGCTGCTGTTGCACGATCAACAACAGTTTTTAACTCTCAGGTATGATCGTCCCTCTACTGCTTTAATCATACTCAGTTTCTTCATTTTTGGGTCTTAGTTCTTAGCTTAAATAAATCATTATTACTAAAATGATCGACTTAATCAATTTATTGCAACATTAGTTTATCTGGGTTGTTTCTTTTTTCTTTGTAATTCATGTTGTGATCATCTGTGACTGGATTTTTCCTTCTTTCCTTCTTTCTTTTGGGTTCTTGAAATATCAGAATTTCTTTTCTTTTCCTGTAGGTTTCTTTCTGCTTTCTTGTTTCAATAATGTGTTCTTTTTGGGCAGCCAGGCTACATACGTTTCCTGTAAATTTGATGGCTTACATTCCTCCACACAAGCGGCAGTCCAAGGATGTGAGAAGGGCATCCCCGATTCCAGAGACACCGCACCCTCAGTTTCAAAGAAATATGAATTTGAGAGCATCCACTTCTCGTAAAGATAAGAGTGGAAAGATTGTTTATGCAGACCATGCCATATCTAAATGGTTTGCTGTTGGCTTGGATGATGATGGCCAGTTTCCTCCTTACATTCATCTCGAGCCGATTTCCTTGGAATATGTTGAGCGTAAAATTGGAGAAAAGCCTCTTGTCTTGGTGAATAGCATTGTAACTGAAGGTTCGTGTTCCATCCGTATTGAAATTTTTATAATTTGTGCTTCTGTTAGTTGCTTCTGCCTTTTATTGAAACCTTTGTATTAAATTTCATGCAATTTAGAGGATAGCAAACTGGTAAGGAATTGCTCCAGAAGTCCATGGGAAATTATAGCGGAAAATGTACAGCAAGAACTACTCTCTTCTTTCGAAATCTTGAGGAATGAAATGGATGATCAGGGTTCTGAAAAAGTAAAGCCAACATTGGTTGCTCGATTGGGAAAAATTATTTTTCATGGGTGAGCAATCCAACTTCTCTGTATAGTTATTGCAAATTGAGTAAATGTTAATTGGAACATCATCTTTTTTCCAACTTATGGAATCTATTATGCAACTGAAAATTGATTATGTTGTGAAGTTGCCCGGAATTGTCTCAGTTTGTTCTCTTTGTAGTTATTCCTGTTGCATTCCAGCAGGAAGCTTCCTGAAATAGGCATAGAATTCTCTAACTTTTTGAAGCACTGTTGGCATAGAATTCATGAATTTTGAACCGTTATAGTCCTTTTGGTGTTCCTCCATATTGGACCTCGACTGGAGTTAATTGGTGTTCTTCCTTATGAACTTGGACCGTATGATTGTATCTCAGTTAATATTTTGATTTGGTTTGTTTCGACACTTTTCTAAACCACTTCTTAAGCTATTAATTTTCTGCCACACCTGAGTGTATCATACGACTTGTTTTGCTCTAGTGATTACTTTGATCGCTGCCAAACAAGTTTTGCTGGTGCTCCTAGTAGCGTAGATATTGTTGACATGCTTATATTAGAAGCGATAACTGCTTATGTTAAATGAAATTCATATTCTCCATCAGTGCATAAGAAGCATGTTTTATATTTCAGTTATACAAGGATAAGCAAGCAAGAATTGTTATACTATTTCTGTGATGCAGGAGCCATTCAATGGGACTAGAAAGTGTCAATAAAATTCAGGTTGAAGAAGCCATTTTGAGACAACTCAGAAGATCATTGCATACAGATATTCCTCCTTCATATATGGAAAATATTATAGATGGAGTGGTCTCAGAGATTGGAGTTGATTTTTTGGTGGAGAAAGATAGTTACACTGTAAAGGTATTCCTTTTGCTGCACACCGACTCATGGTAGTGTTTTTCTTATGTTTTTAATCCAATTTGTTGCTAACTTTTCTTCCTTCAAGCAGTTGTCTGATAATACACGGCCAGATGCAACTGTTTTATGCAAGTGTATTGTGCTGGAAAATAAAAAACTTCACCTCCACAAGGCAGGTTTTGTACTACCTAGAGTCTTGTCCTCATGTTAATTTGTCATATTATCTGGTAGAATTAATTTGTTTATGGTAATTTCATGGACATTGTGTAATCTCATGGACACCTTCTGATATTCACCTATGGATTTAAGATGGTTTCCACTTTTATACTTTTGCTTGTTCGTGGTGTCGCATTAAATTATAAAGATTTCTTGTAGGTTAAGCTAAACCATGTGCGCCAGATGGTCATAGATGTATCATGTCTTGATAAGAATCTGGACCTCAGGCTAATGCTTTGCACCAGCAGGATCGTAACAGCTCTAACTGTAAGTTAACATCAGAAATTTAGCTACAATCACACTGCATGATCGTTAGACGCTCATTGAAGCATGAAGTGTCTTGGGCTCTGCCCAAACCCAGCAGAAACTTGTTAGTGAGAAAACTTGAGCAAGCTTCCTCCCTTTGTATTTTCCTCCAATTACAATCTTAATTGTGTCTAGCCAGTGCTTTCTCCATTTCAAAGAACGTCGTGATGGAAAATAGCAAGTAATCTTTATCCTAGAAATTAGTTTGATCACACCTAGAAGAGAAGATATGTAAAACAAGCATTGAGTAGGCTTGCACTAGCGAGATAGGTTAACAAGACTAGAACGAAATTTAGAAGGTTAAAACCATATTCCTGGATATTGGTCTTTCATGCTTGAAAAATTAATGATTTTCATAGTTGGAACAATGATTTCCCTAAATTTGCATTAGAGATTTTCATCTAGAGTCTAGACAGCGCAAAGCTGCTAGTGAGTAATTTATTTCCAGCATGAAAATTTTAGTTTATTAAGCAGAAGGCAATGATTTGGGATTTTGCTACTTGGTAACTAAGCCAGATTATTCTTCTGATAATCATATATACTGCTTAAAAGATCAAAGCCAAGAAACTTCATTGTGGTAGACATATATTCTGTTAGAGATATAATTGGAATTTAAATCCTGATAGTGACGCTGTGGAGTGACTGATTGTATCAATCGATGCAGGATGAGGAGATGAATAGCCTTAGAGATCTGATCAATTCTGCAGTTCTAGATTCAGATATGAAGGGTGGATTAAGATGGCCTCTGGGGGAGGAGGCATCTTCTTGTGGTAGATACAGTGTCATTGGGGTTTGGCACAGAGTAACCAAAGCCTATAAAAGTTCATCATTTAGGCTGAAAGCAAGAGATGCCGATGGATACGATTTTAGGACTGGAACTGGGGAAACTCTTAGAGAGATTTATCTGAAGTTGAAAAGAATTGTTTCAGAAATACAGGCAAGTTCCTTTATTGGTTGACTTTTCCCTATGCCTCCTTATGTTGCTTTGGCTCATATAAAACTTCTAATTTGTGAGCTTTCTAAGACCCTAATGAGAGCATCCAGAGCTGACAGATTTGTTAAACGCCTCGTCAGTTAGTTGCTCTTTATTATAAATTATAAATTTCCAGATTCATGCCTGTGTTAAGCTGTGCTTTTAATATCTTCTAAAACTTTTTTCTTGTATTTAAAGCTGCTTTTGTTGAATTATGAAGGAACCGGGAGCTGAAGGTGATTCAATCTCCAAAATGCTCGAGGACAGCTTAAGACTGATATGGGACAAGTTCTTATGCTGCTAACGGTTTCCAACATGATCATTCCAATTTTAAGTCTCTTTTCTTCCTCTTCAGCATGGAAAGGGGGAGAGCCCCATCTTGTCTGGATCCTATCCCATCACGAGGCGCTGTTTGCAAGTCCGAATTCTCTCCTCTCTGTTAATTCTAGGCTTCTTAACATCTCTTTTTCTTTCTTTCTTTGCTTTGCTTTCTTTTTATATTTGGATGGTTTGAGTGTTAGTTTTTATAATTAAACTTGAATCAAAAGATGGATTATTGTAATGGAGTTGAGAATATGATTAATTACACACTATCTGATCTGAAAAATATCAATGGAGACGGTATTAAATATCTATATAAGAGATGTAAAATAAAAGGTTTTTCGATCCATATATTGTCACGATGCATCTTCTATAAAAAAGGTTAATGAATAAATACTTGTATTGGTTTGCACACAAAGAACCATATGTTCCTTATGAGATCATGATAGAAAGGATGGTTGAATCAACTTCTAGTTCTAGCAACATGCATGAAGATGTAGATGATAATATTAATCGTTATAGGAGTATGATTATGGATACAATAAAAATGAATCAGGATTATACAAATATATGTTCAATTTTAGATGAAAAACAAAATGCAGACGCGGCTAGGTTTTTTAAACATTTGAAAGATTATGACGATTTATTATGGGTTGGGTGCACAAATCAAAGTAAATTATCAGTCATTGTACAGGTGTTCACCATCCAGTCAGATTATGGGTAGAGTGAAGCCGATTATGAAAAAATCACTGAATGGGTAAGAAGCATTTTCACCTGAAAGGAATAGGTTAAAAGAAAACTTTTATGTTATTAAATCCATAATGGAACCCTTTGACCAAAGGATACAAAAAATTAGCATGTGTTTAAATTTCTGCATGTTGTACTATCTTGAAAATGCAGAATTGACTTAGTGCAAAACATGCGGGTATGCTTGGTATAAACCCATAACTAGTAGGGGAAGAACTCTTTTCGCATAAAGAAAAGTAAGATAATTCTCAAGCACATAATATGACATCATTCATATAATGTGGTGGATGAAGTCATGGTGTACATTTCTAATGGTGAAGCCTATAAACAATTGAATAGACTACATCTTAAGTTTTTAATGAAACCATGGAACATACGTGTTGGGTTATGTATTCGGGTTATTTTGTACGCTATATTCTTGTTGGTAGGTAATATTAGGGATGAGCAAAAAAATCAAAAAACCGAGAAAACTGGAAAAAAAAATAACCGAAAAAATCAAACCATGAAAAAAAACTGATTAAACCGAATAGAATTTAAAAAAAAAAGAACCGGTTCGGTTCGGTTTCGGTTTTATAAGCCTAAAACCGAAAAATCTGAACCGAACCTTAACCAAAAAAACCCGAAAAAAAAACCGAGCCAAACTAGAAAAAAACCGAGCTAGTCGGTTTGAACCGGTTTTTTTCCAAAATAACCGAACTGAACCGAAACCGGTCGGTTTGAAGCGGTTTCGATTTTTTTTCAAAAAACTGGTTTTGGTAACTTTTTTTATATATATAAAAACAGAACAAAACAAAAAATAATCACCCCTAGGTTATACTCACAGTTTACAACTTGCCAGCGGGAATGTGTATGAGGCCGGAGTTCATGTTCTTATCTACGGTCATACTCTGTCCCAATAGTCGGGATAAGAATATAGATGTTTGTCTTTAATAGTTGATTAATGAGTTGAATCAAATGTGGTCATTCAGGACTTTGATGTATGATGTCTCGAGAAAACAAAGTTTTCAAATGAAGGCAGCTTTGATATGGACTATAAATGAATTTCCTACGTATGAGATGGTTTTTAGTTGGAGTATACTTAGAAAATTAGTATGTCCATACTATATGGAAAATAAAAAAGTCTTCACCATACTAAATGGTGGTAAAATGTTTTTTTTTTTCACTGGAGGTTCTTGACAACTGATCATAAGTATAGAAAGAACAAAAATGACTTCTTTGTAAGTAGAGTTGAAAGGGATTTTGTACTGTCGGTACTATATGGTGAAGAATTGTATGACATGGATGTGAAGGGAAGACAAAGGACAACATGAAAACTAGAATGAATATACCTTTTTTTTATTATTATTATTATTATCGTAAGAACATGAAGTAGATTTATGATAGGTCACGAGTCACAAAGCCCACAGCTAGCTTCATCTTAGATAAGAATGCACAGTTAGTTGTCTACCAATAGCTTAAGAGTCTTTATTTTTCTGATGGATATGCTTCAAACATATCTAGATTGGTGAATTTGGATAATGACATATTATATGGAATGAAGAGTCATGACTACCATGTGTTTATACAAATACTCATTCCACTTGCTTACCGAGATTTATTGCTAAAAGGGATATATGATGCACTAACATAGATTAGTTACTTTTTTAGAGATATATAATTTAACAAGTTGCAAACTTAACATACGAAAAAGATTGAAATGAATATAGTCCAAACAAGCTGCAAACTTGAGATGATATTCTCTTCTTATTTCTTCGACTAAATGGAGCATCTACCTATACATACACCGTTTGAGGCAAGCATTTGAGGCCCTATCCAATACAAATTAATGTATCCATTCGATAGGTTAGGTGTTACTAATGCATCCTAATTAAATTTCTATTGTATTTTAAAAAATAAAAATATTTATTTAATTCCATGCAGATATTTGTTCAACCTTATAAAAAAAAGTTAAAAATAAGATGCATGTTGAGACTTCGATATGCAAGACATATATTGTCAAAGAGATGTCAATATTTATCTAATACCATTTTTAGTCTCACTTAAGAACAGGAATCAACTGCATTTCAAGGCATGATGATGATTGAGAATATAATTATATGTAGTGAGGAGAAGATACTTAATAGAAATACCACCACCATTCTAACGGTTTTCCGGTGTATATTTCAATCTACCTTTGACATTTTAAATGCCTTGAAATGTCAATTTATAAACTCAAATTATTTTTAGACAAATTACTATAACATTGTGAAATTTAGGAATTGTTTATTGTTTTGTATAATATTTGGATTCTTTGGACACTATTAATTTGGTTTGATGTGTGTTTTTTTATTATGAAATGATGTGGTTAATTATTTGTGTTAAATTGTGAGTTTTTTTTAATCGTGATTTTTTTTAACATTAAATGTTGGTTTATGATTTATGTTTGGGTATATGTTTGATTTAGCATGAAATTTGAATATAAATTCATGAAATTAATAAGATTTGTGTGGATGATTCGTGTTATTTGGTTTTAAGTCAATAAATGATTAATTGTTTTAAACTGATATCACAGTCAAAATAGTCTTGATAAAAAATATTTTATCCACGTCTTGCCAAATACGTCATTCGTCGATGTGTAATTTTAATGGCCGGAAGACAATTTAGCAATTAAATTTGGGTTCCCAATATTTTTCTACGCTCACATGTTTAATATTTGGAATTGTAACCTACACGCGAGATGCTTTTATATATTAAAAAATTGGTTCCCTTCTACAAAAACAACAACAAAAAATCTTTTTTTCAAAAAATATAATTTTTATTTAAATTGCATATGACCAAGTCTTTCAAAAGTAGATTATATCTACATATTTTTTTTATATAAAAAAATCATTTAAAAAATAGTTTTTACTTTGCATGTATTTTTTTTGGATTTAATAACTAGTTTATTAGAGCCATGAGAATTTGATCTATATTTTAAAAACACCAAAAAAAAATTATTTTGTTTCTTTCAAAATCATTAAAAAATTATGTAAGATGTTTTCCCAATTTTAAATCAAAGAAGCCCATTTTTAACTAACAAGAGTCGTCACACATGTTGCTCAAAATGCACGGCGGCTCACACACCCCAACAACTTTTTCAAATTTAAAATTGTTATTTTAATGTAAAATTACATTATTACCTTACCATCAATCAAACCTATTAACAAAAAAAAACTAAGGTTAAAAGATCCCAATACCCCTGATCCCAATTAAATTTCTTGTATTCAAGGAACTTGTGTAATTTCACTATTTATATATAAAAAATGAAAATACTGAATATCCTCGCCCTAATTGTTTTGATTTTCTTATTTTCGATGGTATTTTTGTTATTTTACTTTTCATAAAAATATGAAATGGACTAAAATACTCCAAATAAATCTATAATAACTAATGTGTTATATGAAAAATATGAAAATACACCTAATTCAAAACAAGCATTTTTTTTTTCTTGGAAGACCATAGACGCCACTTCACTATTATAGTGAATAGTGGATTGTGTCTATGGCTATAGGAAAATCCCCTTTCTTTTTAGTTGTTTTTTCTATTTGTCTTAGTTTTAGGTAGTGTTTGGTACGTGGACAAAGATGGACTGTATATGGTAATTTTTTTATGAAGTTGTTTAATACACCTTTAGTCAGTATAAAAATCAATTTTTATATTATCCAAGGCTATTCTAGTGGAGAAATTTATGTCTCATTAAAAGGGTTAGGACAAGCTTGTTCAATTCTTTGCATTGTAAGGATAAAAATTAATTATTATCATAATTTTAAATTTTAAATAGAGGGCTGATCCAGGACAAAGTCCATGTCATGAGGCGGGTTGACCATTGATTTAAGTCAATATAAAAATAAAAACGGTTATTATCACGGTTTTACAACCCGACTCAGAGTTGCCTCGAGAGTTTGTCATTATGTTTCAACTTGCTTTTTATCAAAATTTGAAAAAAATTTGCTTCAATTTATTTATTTTTTATTTTTTTGAATTGTTTTAATATGCTGATATAAAAAATATTTTTTTAAAAAAATATTATATTAATATATTAAAAAAAATAATTTAAAAAACAATTATTATTACATTTTTAAATTCATGCAAAATAAAGTTAACAAGTAAAATTTGGATAACAAATTTTGTAGTCCCCATTGAAGAAAACCCTCCCAGTAAAGTTAATCAAGCCCTCTGAGTGTACTTCCTTGATTGAGTGGGTGTCCCTTTCCCCCATTTATTCGTCCTTTATAGGAGGATTCATCCCACCGAGGAATGTTGGAAGAAAGAATGGAAACCCCCTGCTAGTGAAGTAGCTTGATTCGGTGTTTCTCTTGGGACAAAAAAAAAAAAAAAAAATAATAATTTAAAAATATAAAAATATATTAATTTGAAGTAAAAAAAATAATCTTTTTTAAAATTTATTCAAAAACACTTTTAAAATATAAAAATAAACATATATTTAAATATAATATTGAATATATTGTACTATATGATAGTACTATAAAAAAACAATATTAAAAAAATATTTTTCCACTCATTCTCCATTCGCAAATGAGATAACTAAATATTGAAATGCGAGTATTTCTTTTAAATTTTGTTCTCGAAATCAATTGTTTTTCCAAGAAACGAAGAGTCTTAAAATTTGGATGTCAAGTTTTGGACTCCCCACCGAAGAATCTTAAAAGAAATAATGAAAAGCTCTTTTCGAAGAAAACCCTCCAAGGGAAGTACTCACTAACTTGATCGAGTGTGTGGTCCCTTTCCTCCCTATATATATACATGCTCCAATTTGTGTTTTTACAATACAATACCAACAGAGCAGAGCTATAGTTACATAAACAACAGCATTTTTTCAACTCTCTGGTATGATCGTCTCTCTACTGCTTTAATCTTACTCTGTTTCTTTACCCTTTTCGTTTCTGGGTCTTAGTTCTTTGCTTCAGTGAATCATTTTTACTAAAATGTTTGAGTTAATGAGTTTGTTGTAATATATGTTTATCTGGGTTGTTTCTTTTTCTTCGGAATTCAGATTCTGATGTCATCTGCGACTGAATTTTTCTTTCTTTTGGCTTCTTGAAATAGCAGAATTTCTTTTCTTTTCTTTTCTTTTCTGGTAGGTTTCTTTCTGCTTTCTTGTTTCAATGATGTGTTCTGTTTGAGCAGTCAGGCTACATACGTTTCCTGTTAATTTGATGGCTTACATTCCTCCACACAAGCGGTATTCCAAGGATGTGAGAAGGGCATCCCCAATTCCAGAGACACTGCATCGTCAGTTTAAAAGAAATATGAATTTGAGAGCATCCACTTCTCATTTAGATAAGAGTGGAAAGATCGTTTACGCAGACCGTTGCATATCTAAATGGTTCGCTGTTGGTTTGGACGATGATGACAACTTTCCTCCTCACATCCATCTCGAGCCGATTTCCTTGGAATATGTTGAGCGTAAAAGTGGAGAAAAGCCTCTGGTCTTGGTGAATAGCGTTGTAACTGAAGGTCGGTGTTCAATCCTTTTCTGTTGGTTGGTTCTGCCCTTGAAAGGTGTTTGAGTTGAATGTTTTTATTGAAATTGTTTTATTAAATTTCATGCAATGTAGAGGATAGCAAATTGGAAAGGAATTGCTCCAGAAGTCCATGGGAGATTATAGCTGAAGAAGTACAGCAAGAACTACTCTCTTCTTTCGAAATCTTGAGGAATGAAATGGATGATCAGGGTTCTGAAAGAGTAAAGCCAACATTGGTTGCTCGATTGGGAAAATTTCTTTTTCATGGGTGAGCAATCCAACTTCTCTCTATAGATATTGCAAATTAAGTGAATGTTAGTGGTATGATATGGAACATTGTCTGTTTTTCCAACTTATGACTACTTTTTAGATGAAAGGACACATGAATTTATTATGCAACTGAAAAATTGCTTATGTTGTGAAGTTGCCTGGAAACGTGTCAGTTTTTCTCCTTGAAGTTACTTCCTGTTGCGTTGCAGCAGGAAGATTCCTGAACTAGGAATAGAATTCCTTAACTTTTAGAAGCACTACAGGCAAATAATTCTTTAATTTTGAACCATTATAGTCCTTTTGGTGTTCAGTGGACTTCTTACCTACTAGCTGTAGTTCTCTTTCTTGCATCAGTCCAAATGAAGTTAACTCCATGATATATTCGATGAACTAAGGGCAGAATCTAAGCTTTAAAGTCTTTTGTTCCTCAACATAAGACCTTGACAGTTAATTTGTGTGATGCAGGAGCCGTTCAATGGCACTAGAAAGTGTCGATAAAATTCAGGTTGAAGAAGCCATTTTGAGACAACTCAGAAGATCATTGTACACAAATATTCCTTCTTCATACATGGAGAATATTATAGATGGAGTGGTCCCAGTGATTGGAGTTGATTTTGAAGAGGAGAAAGATGTTTATCATGTAAAGGTATTCTTTTTGCTGCATACCTTCTTTGTGCTGTTTTCTTATTTTTTTTAATTCAATTTTTCATTAACTTTTCTTCCTTCAAGCAGTTGTCTGATAATACACGGCCAGATGCCACTATTTCATGCAAATGCAGTGTGCTGGAAAATAAAAAACTTCTCCTCTACAAGGCAGGTTTTGTACTACCTAGAGTCCTGTCCTCTCATGTTAATTTGCCATATTATATGGTAGATTTTGTTTTTGGTAATTTGTGCTTTATCAAAGTGACATTGTGTAATCTCATGGACACCTTCTGATTTTCACTTGTGGATTTAAGATGGTTTAATTTTTTTTTTTTTTTTTTTTTTCACTTTACCTTTTCTTGTTTATGGAGTCGCATTAAAGCATAAAGATTTCTTGTAGGTTGAACTAAACCCAGTGCGCCAGATGGTCATAGATGTATCATGTCTTGATAAGAATCTGGACCTCAGGCTAATGCTTAGCACCAAGAGGATCTTAACAACTCTAACTGTAAGTTGTACTGTCTCTCACTGATTCAATTCACTACAGCAATTTAGTTACAATCATACAGCAGGATTGTTAGACACTCATTGAAGCATGAAGTTTCTTGGGTTCTGCCCATGCCCAGCAGAAACTTGAAGTGTGAACTTGTGCAAGCATCCATCCTTGGTATTTTCCTTAAATTACTTTCCTGATCGTGTCTAAACAGTGCTTTCTCCATTTCAAAGAATGACATGATGGAAACAATTGCATTTGAGTGAAAGACCAAATAATCTGTATTCTTGAACTTAGTTTGATCGCTCCTAGAAGAGAAGATATGTGAAACAAGCATTAAGTAGGCTTGTACTAGCAAGACAGGCTAACACGTCTGGAACAAAATTTAGAAGGTTAAAACCATATTCCTGGGTATTGCACTTTCATGCTGGAGAAATCTAGTATTTTTATAGTTGGAACAATGATTTCCCTAAATTTGCCAGAGATTTTCATCTAGAGTCTAGACAGCACAAAGCTTCTAAGAGTAATTTATTTCCTGCATGAAGATTTTAGTTTATAAAGCAGAAGACAATGATTTGGTATTGGCTCCTTAGTAACTAAGCATCTAATATCAGTAAGTGTGGTTTCTTTCTTCCTATCTAATTAATCAACAGCCTAATTAATCTACACCCGGATTATTGTTCTGATAATCATCCTACTTAAAAAAATCAAAGCCAAGAAACTTCATTGTAATATAGTGACGCTGTGACTGATTGTATGAATCGATGCAGGATGACGAGATGAATAGCATTAGAGATCTGATCAATTCTGCAGTTCTAGATTCAGATATGAAGGGTGGATTAAGATGGCCCCTAGGGAAGGCGTCTTCTGGTGGTAGATATAGCGTCACTGGGGCTTGGCACACAGTAACCAAAGCCTATAAAAGTTCATCGTTTAGGCTTAAAGTAAGAGATGCCGATCGATTTGATTTTAGGAGTGGAGCTGGGGAAGCTGCAAGAGAGATTTATCTGAAGTTGAAAAGAATTGTTTCAGAAATACAGGCAAGTTCCTTTATTGGGTTTTACTTTTCCCTATGCATCTTTATGTTGCTTCGTCTCATCTTATTCTCCAGATATTTTGTTTCAGATTTCACTCCAGACAAAGAAAATATGTTCTGTCAGAACCTTCTTCTCTTTTTTTGTGTGTGGAGTAATGCTAGAGATGCTTAGTTTACTAAAAGATTTTTACTTGATGATTGTTGATTTATCCGTCTTGACATTCCATTATTATCATTATCTCACTAAATGTGATCATATTTCCACTTTGTTGCTTGAAAAACTTACCCTGCAACAATTTAAGTACCCTAGCATTACTCTCTCGATGTATTTTTGAGTGAAAAACATTTTGAAAAACAATTGTTATCATAGTTTTAAGCACCTCTTAACACCGCCCGCCCTTCAACACTGTCTTGTAAGGGAGAGCATCATCTATATATGTTCCCATTAATATAGATTTGACCTAGTAACTGATATAGATTTAATACCGCCAAGGGAGCTCGTAGGTTAAGCTGTGCTAAGTTTCAGGATTCATGCATGTGTTCATGTCATGCCGTTCCTGTTTGAGAACCATATTCGGTTCTTCATATTCGGTTCTTCATTTTCTAAACATTTTTCTTGTATTTAAAGCTGCTTTTGTTGAATTATGAAGGAACCGGGAGCTGAAAGTGATTCAATCTCCAAGATGCTCGAGGACAGCTTAAGACTGATATGGGACAAGTTCTTATGCTGCGAACGGTTTCTAACATGAACACTCTCCCGTTTGGAAGGGGGGAAAGCCCCATGGCTGGAACCTATTCCATCACGAGGCGCTGTCTGCGAGTCCAAATTCTCTCCTCTCGTTTAACTTTTCGCTTGCTTATATGTAATTCATTGTTTTCGCTTGTTCTTGAGGGTAAGGTCATTTGTGTGTGATATGAGGAGAGATGCTGGAAAAACAAAAAAACAAAAATTCTATAATTTCTTTACAGTTTTATTTTTTATCGTTATTTACATGCTTTAAATTTATTTATCTTAAAATTTAACCTTTTTCTTTTAGTTTTGATAGCAATATGCTGGATTTTATTTGAATTTTTGTAGTTCTATAATAAATTTTTATAGTTTATTTCCTGGTAAACTAATAAATAATTTTTGTCAAAAATCCAACCTTGATTCATAACTTATTTGAAATATTATAATTTTATCAAGATTGATTTTCATAATTAATTAATTTAGTGAATCGATATGATTTATTTTATAAATCAATATGCTTTATTATTCATTTTTGGATTCTTGTAAACCAAAAAGAGTTTTGTTTAAAACTTAATTTCACCTTCTGAATTTATTATCGATATTAGTTTTTATGGCTGTTTATTTAATTAAATCTTAGGGTTTAATATTCATAAAAAAAAATCAATTTTTTTTTTAAAAAATCAAATTTAGCAAAAAAGGCAAACCACATAAAAGTCACCGAACTTTAAAGGAAGTATCAATTAGGTCCCCATTATATTTTTTCTCAATTAAATCCTCCATATATTAATAAATTCTCAATCTTATTCTTTTTTCACTTTTAGATAACAAAACTATTACATAGTCACGTGATATCCAATATTTTTCTAAGATTCTTGCTTTGAATAGTGTGAAACTTATATAATATACCCTGTTTGAAAACACGATGAACCCGTATTTTTTAAAAATTCAAATATATATATATATATAGTTTTACTAAAAATTAATTTTTTTATATTTTCGGATCGTTTTGATGTGTTGATCTAAAAACTAATATTTAAAAAATAAAAAAAATATCATTTTAATATATTTCTAAACAAAAAAATTTTAAACTATAACCGCAATTATATTTTCAAACAAACTCTAAAATTCAAAATCCTCGTATGTTTTCGATAATCTATCATATCACATGATTTTCATATAACTTAACTATTGTGTTAACCTATGCTAATAAAAGGATATGAATAAGAATCTATTCATATATTATAAATTTAATCTCTATAAAAACTTGATTGAGAAACTAATTGAGATTAAACTTTTTTAAGATTTGAAAAAAAAAAGGAAAAAAAATTAATAATTATAAAGACGAGTCACCATTTTGACCCTTAAAATTTAAATATCGGAAAAAAGAGGAGTCTCCTCTGCTGCAGCCAAAACCAAGCAAGGAAAACAGTAGAAGAACTAACGGTTTAAGAGCTCAAAACTAACGGTTCTCTCAAAAAGTTCCTACAAATGAAACCCAATCTGCTGACTGCTGATTCCTTCCTTATTTTCAATTCCTTAACTTTGCTATCAAGGAATTCTATTCCATTTCCCAGGAATTCAATTCCACACCCCAATCACTTTCTTTCCATAGTATCCCCACACCCCAATTCCTCCAAACACTATCGTTTACTCCCAATCTGCTCCTCTTCAAACCCCGCTAGAAAGCAATCAAGTCCCGCCAACGAAGAGTCATTGAATTCCAATGTTGAAGTTCTTGGTGGAGATGAATTGGAGAGGAATTTGAATGTCCAAGTTGCGAATCCTGTTGTTCCCTCTTATATTCAGTCATGGACCAAGCTTAGTTTGAGCGATCAAGCTTTCTTTCTCTTATCTTTTATTGCTTTCACGGTACTGTCTCTCTGTTTTTCCCCTGTTATTAGTTTTATTAGCCTAATTTGGCATTATTTCTTTGTCCCATTTCTTGACAAATTAACTTAGTTTTTGTGTTTAGGATGTTTAACGGCTTATTGGGTATTGAATTCTTTTTTCTGCAAAGTATGTCTTTTGCGTCTTCTTGGGATTTGGGGCTTACTGGCTATAAATTCTTTGATGGGTCGTTTTTATTTTTGTGGTTTGTGTTAGAAAGTTGGGTCCTTTTCAGGTTTGGATCTGAAGTGCATTAGAGGCTTATGAAGGTGTTGTTAGATTGTTTAGAGTTTGGATTTGTATACGGCTTTTACTTATCTATTGCTATTCATTGATACCATGCTATGGTTTTATGTGTCTTCATTGTTGACTGAGAAATCTAGAGGCGCTGAATTGTTTGCGTAGAAGAACTACTTGACTGTGTGATGTTGGTGCAAATCAATCTATTTGTTAGGTATTTAGATTGTTTTTTTGTTCAACTTTGATAGTGCAGGTTCAGTTGAATCATCCAATCAAAATGATTGCCGTGTTGGTAAATATTGCAGCTGGACTGTGTTGTGAAACTAGAATTTCTTTGATTTGCAAAACTCACATTTGTTGCCAATGAGTGAAATTAGCTTTTTGATCACTGAAAATATGGCTTACTTTGATTGCTTGCAGACTTCTATAGCATTTACATGCCTTGTTGCTGCTGCCGTTCCAACACTGTTTGTAAGTTATCTGACTTTACACCCGAGTGCAGTTTTTATCTTTTTAACGGCATGTTTATGGTTTTTTGCTAGATTTGGTTCCAACCAATTGTTTTGCTGGCTGTATCTTTATTAAATGATATCCTTGTTAATACCTGCCGTGAAAAAAAAAAGTGAAATGTGAATCTCCATACATTTTGTCTGCAATTTAATTTTTATAGTGTTTTTCTGTTAGGTCTGTAATGGTTCTTTTTCATCTATTTTTTCCTCTCTGGTTGGCAGGCAGTGGGGAGAGCGGCAACATCTCTTTCAAAGCTAGCAGATACTGCTCGTGAGGAACTGCCCAGTACAATGGCTGCGATTAGGCTTTCAGGCATGGAAATAAGTGATCTTACATTGGAATTAAGTGATTTGAGGTGACAGTCAAGCTCTAACTGCAACTCTTTGGTTATCATTAATTCTGTTTCCTATTTTCTTCTCCTTTTCCAGTGGTCTGAATGCTGGTTGAGAGTATTTTGTATTAGACAAGCTTATATGCGAAAGAGTCTGCTTGCATCAGTTTCATGTGTCATGTCTCGTAAACAAAACATGGATTTCCTTAATCCAGTAAAAGGATGCTCTTTGAAACATGGATTTCCTTAACCCATTAAAAGAATGCTCCTTGAAATTGGGACAGTGACATATTGATGCGGGGGGAAAGTGACGAAGGTCCATGAGGATATATATATAGGTCCTTTAGTTATGTCTATTTATGTATGTTATAGAAACTTATACTTGTCTGATGTCTATTTGTGTGTGAACCTGCTGATGACAGCTAGAGAAATACTGGAACACGGAGTAACCAGAGGCATTCTATTAACTCATTAACTCACTTTGAAGAAAAAAACATACATAAGGAAGAGAGAAAATAAAATCCATGACCCATCAAAAGTGATAAGAATATTTACATCTAGGATTTCTTTCTCCTTCCTTGTGTTTGTCTCCTTCAAAATGAATCTCAAAGAGTAACCAGTAGGATATCATTAGTTACTTCTGAGCACCGTTAAATTTCTCGAATACCACAACCTTAACAAGATGTGCTATGAAGTCTCATGGCCTACAAGGATACAATTTCATTTTTTCAGATGCTTTTCAAGTACAATAATATGGTTTATCACAATTGAATTACAGCCAAGAGATAACTGATGGGGTCAATAAATCAGCACAAGCAGTTCAAGCAGCAGAAGCTGGAATTCGACAGATTGGGACACTTGCTCACCAGCATACTATTTGTAAGTTCCTGTGCTTTCTGCAATCTTTCCCGCTGCAAGTCATTCTTTATTGATCTCTACAGAACTGATGTTTTTGTCTATTATTTGACATCTAGCTATGATTCAAGAGAGGGCTAGCTTGCCAATCATTTCCCTGCAGCCCGTTGTTGCTGGTGCTGCAAAGAAGACTTCCCGTGCTGTTGGCCAAGCCACCAAGACCATCATGAATATTATTTCACGAGGAGAGTTCAATACGGAGGAGAAAGAAGATGGAAGTAGAATTGATAGGGTGGAAATATGAGAAGTCTGACGTCGTCTGGTTTGGACATGCAGGTGTCTACATATAGTAGATAAACCAAGTTGTCTGCTAAAAAATAATAATAATAAAAAAATTAAATATATCAAAAATTAAATAGTCTGCCTGAATAGTTCACTCTACGTGATGTTGCATTGCCCCCACACCATTTTAGAGACAATAAAAGGATGGTGTTCTTTCCGTTTTTATAGTTTGTTAATCCGATTTTACAATCCATTTTATTTTTAAATAGATCAAAATATTTTTAATTTGATTTTTGACAAAATGGTGATATTAAATGTTAATATTATATTTATATTAGAAAATATAACTAAAAGCTAGGAAGTCTTTTATTTTTTAATTAGTTAGGATATTCAAAATTTACCTTTTCTTACCAAATTTATTTTCTTAAAAAAAACAAAAATGGTTGTACTTTTTTTTCTTGTTGAGGAATTTTATTTTTCCAAATCATCAAAATAAACTATTTATATAAAAAATAATTTTAATTTTTATATATATCTTGTTTTTAACTTGAATTATTATCATTATTATTGTCGTCATCGTAAAAAATTCATACTTAATATAACTAAATTAAAATAGCTTTCTACACCTAGATATTAAACTAACCTAGACATAACAAATAATACATTCAATGGAAATTTACAAATAAAACTGAAGGTTTAAAATTCAAATCTAATAATATTTATTAATATTTGATATAATCTCATATGGGAAATGGGAGCCAATCAGAGTGTCAAGAGGAGGATTTGAGATCTCCCATTTGTTCTTGGTAGACGATATATTTTTGTTCTCGAAGGCTAGGAATTCACAAGTTAGATTGATTAATAATGTTTTATCATAGTTTTGCATGGCTTCTGGGCTAAAAATGAACTTGATGAAATTCAGAATCATGTGTTCCAAGTCAGTTAAGCAAAAGGAAGAAATGTAAGATTTCTTAGCTTTCATCTATTCATATTGCCAGTGAGTTGGGAAAATATTTAAGTTTTCCTCTGATTCAAGGTAGGGTAAAGAAAGACCATTTCGATTTTGTTATTAAAAAGATTAAGAGGAGATTATCAAATTGGAAGATGAAGATGCCCAACAAAGCTGGAAGAACTACCCTAGCCAAATTAGTCCTCATGGCTTTCCCAGTGTATTCTATGCAAAGTTTTTGGCTACCTAAGACCACTTGCCTCATGATTAATAAAACAAATTATCTAAATGGTGATGCAGTGGTAAGAATTTGAGATCAAGAGGTTTGCTCCCTCTGTGGTCTCAGGTTCGAGCCCTATGGTTGCTCATATGATGGTCATTGAAGGCTTACACGGTTGTTAATTTCAGGACCCGTGGAATTAGTTGAGATACGCGTAAACTGGCCCGGACACCCATATTAAACTAAAAAAATTAAAACAATTAGAAGATTTATATGAGATAGCAAGGAAATGGAGTACTGTTACTTGTCCTAAACTAGGCTTGGGAACGTTGTTCTATTGGGTAAGCTGACATGACATCTTATAAATAGCCCTAGAAGCTGTGGGCAAGGGTTCTCACACACAAATATATAAAAATGCTTGATCTTTTCTACCTTTCAGATGGGCTTCTTACAAGTTCTTATACTTGGAAGTCAATTGTTAAAGCTATTTCTTTTTTTAAGGATGGGTTTATGTATGGGGTTGGCTATGAAGACATATCTCTTTGGTATGATTGCTGGCTGGAAGGAGGTCCTTTGGCTTCTTGTGTTCCTTTTGTCAATATTATGGATGTTGATAAGCAGGTTGAGGATATATATGGAAAGATAACACTTGGGACTTTGGAGATTTGGCAACGACAATTAATTCCTCTGGATCTTCAATATAAAATCAGGGTTGTTCCTATTAGTTGGGTATTTATCATGGCTTAAATTCAAGAAGGATTTCTGTAATTCAGACTCTAAAGAAGCTATTTGATACAATTTCAAAGGTGGGATTTCACGAATATACATCTATTATTTGGGATATCAGAAGGTTGATGGCTTGAAGTTAGTATGTGAGGATCCAGCATACTTACAGAAAAGCAAATGCATGTGCAGATTTCAAGGCTAAACTAGCTGCTAGTAATGATCAGGGATTTACTGTTTAGGACATGCCTCAATAGAATTGCCAGTTTTTTAGATCAACTAGGGACCTCTTTCCCTATAGTTGTCTAGTTTTCTTTATTTTCCTTACTCTACAAAAAAAAAAAAAAAAAAAAAACATGTAAGAAAATGGGAACACACACGATTTTACATTTATTACAATTCCACAATAATTATAACAAACACAAAATCATCCCAAATTTGTAGAACACTTTTTGGACTAGGTTTGAATGATCAGAGGAGTTTCCAAGGTACATTGGAAAAATTAAAACAGTGGTGGCACATGGTCTCTATGGCCACGGTCATTGGCAGCGCCTGAAACCACGCGTCATAGCCGATGAAGTGAAAAAAATGGGTTGGTCGGGGTCTATCTCTTCTTTTCTTTATTCCCACGCCAGTTATGAATGTCACCTCCACCTGCAAAACAAGCACATCACACAAGACAATCAGTTTATTTTTTTTTTAGATCTGCTTCTCAAACATAGCTAGCACAATTTTGTTTAGAATTTATAATGAAGGTTATGGCTGGAAGAGATTGGTTTTGTTCGTGGTGGTTGTGGAAGACTTGCTGATGGAGATATCGCTGGCGTGCATGAAAGTCAAGAGCAAGGGTTGCCGTGATTTGTTTGCTGTTAATGGCCACAGTGAAGGACTGATGACGGCTAGTTGAAGAGGTTGGATGAAGAAAAGCTTTTCTTGGTGGTTAGATGGGTGTGTTTGGTCGGGGATGTCACAGTTGATGGGTAGTGGCTATGTGGGTGAGTTAAAAATGGAGGAGCTCCCAGCAGTGAGCTAGTGTCATAATGGTTATGGCTGAAAATAGGGAGGAAGAAGATGTTTTCTTTTTTATGTGTGTTTTGATAGTATTACTTGATTAGTGGTGAGGCTAGACAATTGGGGTCAAAAGAGGGATATGGTGGAGATGCTTGGCATCGTGGGTGGCTTTTGTTTCAAAGCAAATAAATGAGTGAAAGAATAGTGATTAATGGTAGATGGTTCGATCCTCCTTGTTTCCAGTTAGTCTTCCCCTTTTCAAGAAGAGAAAGGCTAGGATTGTAGGAATAAATTCAAGATTTGATTAGGTGGTAAATACTTAAACCAAGAATTTTAAGATTATTTAATAAATATCCACAAAGTATTCTCTCATAATGGATATATTCTAGAATTCTATAATGAAGATTCTGGAAGAAATAATATCATTTTATTAGGTACAATACAATTTATAATGAGTTATGCAAACATTTCAATGCTCAACAAACTATCACTTATCTTTTAAATTGAGTTTTATAAAAAATTATTAATAAGATTTCATATGAGATATGAGAAGATAGAAAATTGAACTTATCATACTTAAAGATTGTCAAATGTAATGCTTACGTGAAGTGTATTGTATTTGAAAAGTTAGAATCAAATTAGATAAATATAGGTTTTTGAGAGCGTCTAAAATAAAATTATTGGATATTATTTATATATACCATAACATTAGAAAACAATTATTTATACCATGCAATCTATTTTGCTTGCTCTAGTTGCATGCCACCATTATGAAATTTAAAAAATGAAAGTCAAAATTGTACTCCTATATGGGAATCTTCATGAAGATGTGTGGATATGACGCAACTTGAAGATTTTAAGTCCAAAGAACTTGCAATAAAATATGTAAGCTATAAAAATTCATTTATATATGGTTTTAAGTAAACTTTAATAAGTAGGGATATCCATTTTGATAAAACAATTAAATAGTTTGATTTGATCAAGAATATAAACATAGAGCAAGTACTCATTGAAGAAAATTATGCACATCCTTCCACAAAGCCACTATTGCAGTAAAAGCACGATTACTATTTTTTAGAGATATGGTATTAGATACATGAGCGATTGATCTTATTGCAATTAGAAGATTGTTAGTGTAGATGCTATATAGTCAACTAGATAGTTACACGTAATACTAATATTGTTCATATATATATATATATATATATATATATATATATGTGTGTGTGTGTGTGTGCGCGCGCGCGCGCGCATATATAAAGGCTTTCTTTATCCTTATAATTCATTTATATTTGATCAATGAGTCTAGAATATAGATAAAGTCTTTGGGACAAACATGGTTTGTTAAGAAAATTATAAAGTGCCTACAATTATGATCATTACTATTGCATTACTAAGTTATTTTATTTATGAAATGCTATATTTTAATCTTGACTACAAGATTATCAGGTTTTCATAATAAATAGAATATTGATGATAAAAGAAAACCACCCGAAAAAATACAAGAAAAGAGCTAACACTTAAGGTATATCATTTCTCTTTTCTAATAGGGTTTTAGGAGATTTCTAACATGATGGTTGGTGTGAATTACTCTTAGAGATTAAACAATTAGATAACTTGTAGTTTCCAACCACTCAACTTTAAAGAGTTGATAGAACTAATCTTTGATTCATCTTCACAAACACTAAATGATAAGATCCTTGGTACTCTCAAATTCCTATTATAGAAAACACGCAAATTCTTTAAATTACTCCACGACTTCTCGAATTTTAAATTCAACATGAATATAATGGCAAATGCTTCAAGTCTTGAATCCATTGTTGTTTTCTTTTTTGAACATAGGATCCTTCGTACTGGAGCTGCACCTCGAGTGCTGGATTATACATTGGTACAGATCATCTCTATTTTCTTGTTTACATTGGATTTGTTGGGTTAGAGATCACAAATGCATATCTTAGTTTCCATGTGTGGATCGTCAACGGTACAACTCTCAGTCTCCTTTGTCATTTGCACCACCTCCATATTCCCTGCAAGCTGTTCTGATTTTTCTTCAACATTCTTCTTCAAATTCTTGTATACCATGTACAAGATCATCTGAGCAATTCCAAGCAAAAACCCTAGCACATTTGGTAGCTGAAGATGCAATCGAGAGGTGATTTCTAGTTATTAATGGGCTGGTGAATGGGGTGCTTTTGAAAGACAAACCAAACGGAGAAGGTTGAAAATGAATTGATCAATGTTACTTACTGCAATGTAGTAATCGTGTTGCAGAAGCCCATAGAAGAACCACATTACAGCATTGAGAGTAATGGAAGCAGACAATGTGAATGGCAAGTATTCTACACTTTTAGTTCTTACTACCCGTCTCTGCAACATCCAAAATTCAGTTTCTTTGATATTAGTACGTCCTCATTATATATAGAGAAAGCATGCATGAAAGAAATGAGACCTTGAGAAGTTATTACCATGATGCTTAATGGAGCAGCACATACAGCAACGCTGAAAACGGCACAAATCCACCCAACGACAGAAAGTCGAGGTTTGCCCTTCATTAGTAACATGGTGAGTAACAACACCACGCCAAAACTCCCCATGTTGAAAATGAGTAACAGCTTCATCGTATGCATCTGCGCGCAATTATATATATTATTTGTTGTCAAGCCCAGAGAAATACTTTTTTTTTTTCCCATTCGAACACTACACTTGATCAATCTATCTCACGTTTTACATAAAAAAATTGTTAGGTTTGTTTCATGAAATTAGTTATCGAGCAACGGAGGAGATCAAAAGTCTCACCTTTTCCTGTTTCGGTGCATATATTAGGTAGATTATCAGGTAAGTAACCTCAAAAGCACATCCAATGCTGTTGATGCTAATAAGCAAATAAGCATTTGTCTTGAGAAGACCATAATATAACAGCAATGAGGCACTCATGAGGGCAACTGAATATGGTATTGATTGAAAACCTTCAGAAGATTTCCTCTTAAAAATTGTGTAGAAAGTGGGCCTGGGAGATCAATTAAGTAGCTAGATTAGCAACATGCATCTTCCATTACGAAGCTTTCATGAAATTTGAAGTAATATTTATTAATAATATTGTTTCAATTAATTTGAAATAGTCTTACACTGGCGCCAAGAACATCCCCGCTGCCACAATATTTCCTGTTCAAAGTTAGAAAGAATGGTGCATTGGATAACAATAAGAAATACGCTATATATATTAGTTAAACCTAAAAACGGTG
This sequence comes from Populus trichocarpa, assembly GCF_000002775.5. Taxonomy (NCBI): domain Eukaryota; kingdom Viridiplantae; phylum Streptophyta; class Magnoliopsida; order Malpighiales; family Salicaceae; genus Populus; species Populus trichocarpa. The sequence continues at coordinate 4,272,446 of NC_037303.2, forward strand.
AATTCAAATCAACTCTCATTTGGGATGGGAAGAACACTAAAGGAGAGTAAAACTACACGTTGAGTAAAAAATAACAAAGCACTCAACGTTTCACACAAGTACATACCAAGGAGACCAAATAAGAAAGTCAGCTGATCGTTTGACAAGAACCCCATATTTAGGCCTAAGAGGTCTTCTGCTGAAGCCTTCACTTGGAACTCTCTAAAACATCTTATGAATCCACAAAGCAGCCACTTCAATTTATACATGTGCAATATATACGTGTTAGGCCACTTCAGGAATTCATCAAGGCTTCCAATTAATCATGAGTGATGTTTTTGAACCCCAGAATAGAGTTTTCAAATGTGATAATACAAGGGATTTTGTCTTCTATACTTCGAGTAGAAGTACCTCGAAGCACCTTCTCACGTAGTTGTCTTGTCTAATTCCATTATTACCACATTAAACAGTGCATGTGATCAATCAAATGGTAACAAGTATTGGTTAGTAGATCTCTAGGATTGTTTTGCCCTATCCTGTGTAAAAAAGGTTTGCAAGAAAATCGTATGATCCTCTACAACCACTAGTTCTCAATCAACGTACACCAAATGAAGCTAACGAATTTTCATGAATAAATGGACTTGTGGGCAGAATCAAATACTTCAGGAAATTTATTACTCTTTCAAGATCCTTTCTCCTTGGTAAGATAAGATATGCAAAATAAGATAAGGTATTCATAAATACTACAATAATATAAATTAAAGAAGCACACAAAATTAATTTTGGTAATTAACGTAACTTTCACAATTAAAATACTGAACAATTTTTTAATAACCTCTCAAGAAAATCTTTTCAAGAAAAAGCCATTGTCTTTAACTCTACGTGGCAATCCAAACTTCACGAAGAAAACCTCCATAATTGATTTTTTAAAAAAAATATATTATTTTGTTGATATAAATGATGGTGTATCATGATTATAACTTTTATAAGATTAAATGAACATAAAAAACTATAAAAATTGGATCATCCAATAAAAACCAACGCAATAGGTAAACCAATAATTATTGAAATTTTGAAATGCATCTCATCCTCTTCATTTTAGGAACTTTCAAATTAGTTCTCTAATTTTATTTTTTAGGGTATTCACAATTGAAATCTTTTCTATATCTCAATTCTAGTAATATATTATAACAACTTATCAATGGGGAACGAGCTACACTAATGGGCCTTATTATAGGATATTGTGCAATATAAGCTTGTATATATTTAGGAAAGATTTATAGGCTTATTATTTTTATGTTCTAATATCTACATTAACTATTGTATATTGCCTAACATATATAAATAAGAAAGGTTGACTAACTACTTTGTTAAACCTTCTTTTATTCTCAACTTAGTTTCAGAACTCTAAACACATTAAAACTCTATTTTCTTCTCTCCCATTGACTTTACTCTTGTTGCCGCAACACTCAACCTGCAACAAACTGCTTCCTCTCAACCACCGGTGCAAACCTCTTCTTCTTCCTCTACTTTGGAATCATGCCTTACTGCTATCGTGTATCTTGTTGCCATGGAAACTTCAATTGCAACAATCGTCCCTCTCTCCAGTACTCAATAAGTTATTTCTTTGAGCCTTACAAACACTAATTATCTTTATTGACGAATGCAATATAGGCTTGTATATATTTAGGAAAGGTTTATTAGTTTGTTCTTATATTATAATCTCTACATTAATTATTGTATATTGCTTACATATATAAATAAAAAAGGTTAGCCATATATAAATAGAAAAGGTTAGCTAACTACTTGGTTAAACCTTCTATTATTCTAAACTTGGTAACAGAGCTCTAAACACATTAAAACTCTATTTTCTTCTCTCTTATGGACTCTACTCTCTTGCTGCCACATTACTCACTCGCAACAAATCCCTTCCTCTCAACCACTAATGCAAACCTCTTCTTCCTTTGCTTTGGAATCCTTTCATGCAGCTATCGTGTATCCTGTTGCCATGGAAACTTTAATTGCAATGATTGTTCCTCTTTCCAATACTCAACAAGTTATTTTCTTGAAGCTTACAAACACCAATTATCTTTTTTAATGAATATAGATGAAGATGTATCTTCTTAGCAAAGTGTTTTTCAATTTGTTAATGGATCTTTGTTGTGTCCTTTTTTTTTCATGTGGCTACAACTAATAGTTCTTCTCTTCAGAATAATCCTTATTTTCTTCGATGAAAACAGTAAGATCAACTTATTCTAAGTGCACTCATTTCTTCTTTTTCAATGGATGTACTCCATCATATCATTGATTGTCAAACCTCGCACTGTGTTTGGCATACTTTTGAGCATGCACTCGTTTCTCCATCTAACTCTTGTATTATGCAACTTCATGGATCTTTTCAAGATCTTTGATAGGTTGATGATTAAGTAAATATATATATGCAGAAAGCAAAGGTATTATTTGATGAATTAACAATTGTTGGCTAGCCAGTTTCACTAGAGGACTTCAATTTGTATGTGTAACTATCTATACTATTCTACCTCAATTCCATCATGTTTACTACTTTTCTCAAAATCCCCAAATTCTCATAAGAACCCTAATTTAAAAAAGTCAAGAATATAAAAAATTAAATCAAATTTAATTGTCATTGTTTGATAACTTACTCAAATAAACCCAAAAACACTTCATTCAAGTAAGAATCTTAATTTGTCATACTTACCAATCTAAGTTCTCCCAACTTTTCTTCTCCTCCTAGTGTGGCCAGCCCTCCTCACCTTTCTTATATATTCCTTTACTTGATTCTTCTTTATTTTAATGTTTCAATTCTTTCAATCTTACAAGTTTCAAAGCTCTCTCTCACTTTTTCTTGTTTTTCTCTTGATTTCTCATGTTCTTCTCTTTTCTTTTCTTTTCACATTTGTTACTACCCAGTCGGCAGTTCATAACAGAAAAGGGGCTGCCTTGTTTTATTTTTAATGGCAAATTACCATTTTACCCTTAATGAGTCTTTTTACTTCCATTTGACGGTCCTTATTCTTTGCTAGCACTATCGAGCTCCGTTCATCCTAAAATTTTAACCAGATTTTATTCAATATATTTTAAGATTCCTCATAAAATTTCAGCTCAATCTGATGGTCGGATTTAAAATTATGTCCAATAACGTAAAACTAGTCAAATTGTGATTTTTCGTTAAATTTTTGAATTTCTCTAAAAATTCTGAAATTTTAATCCAAGCTAATTCATCATATTAGAAGGCTCCACGCAAATTTTTAGAATTTTCTGATAACCTGATCGAGAGTTACAAATGTTTTTGTTTTACATGAAACAAGTCAATTTATAATTTTTCGCCCAGGGGTTTTACATTCTCCCTTCCAAAAAAAAAATTTCGTCCTTGAAATTTAAATTCATACCTATATAAGAAAATAATCCAGGATACTTCTTCATCATTTCAGACTCTCTCTCTCAGGTTTCTTCTTCTGTTTGAGAGTTTCTCCACAATACTTTTACTAATGGTTACTTTTTATTTCGTAATTCATTTATACTTCGGTCCATAATTTGAACAGGTTGTACCTTCATAGTTAAATCTTCCCGCACTTCCATCAGAATTTATGGCAAAATTCGTGTAGGATCCAGGTCTGCTTTCCGCAGCATCGAAACATGAAACACATTATGTATCTTATCTAAATGTGGTGGCAACAGTATTCGATAGGCAACCGTCCCAATTCTTTCTATAATTTTATATGGCCTGATATACCTGGGTGCTAATTTTCCTTTCATTCCAAACCGAATCACATGCTTCCATGGAGCAACCTTTAAAAATACCATATCTCAAATTTGAAACTCTAGTGGTCTCCGTCGATTATCTGCATAGCTCTTTTGCCGGTCTTGAGCTTCTTTCATCCTTTCCTTTATCACCTTCACCTTATCAACCGTGATATGCACCAGTTCAGGTCCCAATAATTTTCTTTCCCCAACTTCATCCCAACATACTGCAGTTCGACATCTCCTTCCATACAATGCTTCATATGGTGCCATTCCAATAGTAGATTGATAACTATTGTTATAAGTAAATTCTACTAATGGCAAGTGATCCTCCCATTGACCTCTAAACTCTAGAATACAAGACCTCAACAAATCTTATAAAATCTATATTGTCCTTTCAGATTGTCCATCAGTCTGTGGATGAAAAGTTGTGTTTAGATTCAATCTGGTACCCAAAGCCCGTTGTATACACGGCTATAACCTTAATGTAAACCGAGGATCCCTATCGGAAACTATAGAAACTGGTACACCATGCAATCTCACCACCTCTTTAATATATAATTGAGCTAGTTTTTCAACCGATCCCCTATCTTCATAGGCAAAAACAAAGAAGACTTTGTCAGTCTATTCACGATCACCCATATGGCATCATGTCTTTTCCTGCTTTTTGGTAACCCAGATACAAAATCCATAGTGATATTCTCTCATTTCCATTCTGGAATCGGAAGAGATTGTACGTAATTCTCCAGCCTGTCGTTGATGCTTCACTTTCACCTGCTGACATATGGCATACTTGGCCATATATTCTGCTATCTCCCTCTTCATTTTTGGACACCAGTAACTCTCCTTCAAAATCTTTATACATTTTCGTGCTCCATAGATGGATCGTCAATTTAGACTCATGAGCTTCTTTTAAGACTTCACCTTTTAAAACTTCATCATTAGGTTAATATATTCTTTTTTCCCATCACTAAAAGCCCATCATTTGACACTCAAAATAAAGAGTCTTGGCTGACTTTTACATTATTCATTTCTTTCATCACTTCGGGATCTTCACCTTGAGCTTTTCGAATCTTTTCTCTCATGTCAGATTGTAGCACTAATGTTGCTAGTAACATTCCTCCTGAAGTCACATCCAAATGCACATTTAGCCCACCTAGTTCCAAGAGTTCTCTATCACCTCGCACTAGTAAACTACTAATAAAAGCTTTATTCTTCCGACTCAAAGCATCTGCCACCACATTTGCTTTCCCCGGGTGATAGTTAATAATACAATCATAATCTTTGATTATTAACAATCATAATCTTTGATCAACTCCATCCATCTCCTCTGTTGTCAATTCTTTTTGTGACATCAAATATTTTAAACTTTTATGATCCGTAAAAATATGTACTTGTACCCCGTACAAACAATGTCTCCATATCCTCAAAGCAAACACCACAGCTGCCTGCTCCAAATCATGTACTGGATAGTTCACCTCATGTGGTTTCAACTATCTGGATGCATAAGCGATTACCCTTTCGTGCTGCATAAGTACACAACCCAAACCCTCACTGGAAGCATCGCTATACACAACAAATCCCTCATGTCTTTTTGGTAAAGCCAATACTGGGGCTGAAGTTAGCCTGGATTTTAACTCTTGGAAACTTGCTTCACAATCTTTTGACCATTCAAACTTAACTTCCTTCCGAGTTAGTCGAGTCATTGGAGAGGCTATTGTGGAAAATCCTTCATAAATCTTCTATAATATCCAACTAAGCCCAAAAAACTATGAATTTCAGTCACATTCGTAGGTCTTTCCCATTTCAATACTGCTTCTATCTTTTTTGGATTTACACTGAAACCCTTCTATGATATCACATGACCCAAAAATACCACTTCGTTTAGCCAAAATTCACACTTACTCAGCTTCGCATACAACTTATTTCTCCTCAAGGTCTCTAACACTTCTCTCAAATTATACGCATGTTCTATTTATGATGAAAAATATATTAGTATATCATCAATAAACACTACTACAAACTTATCCAGATAAGATCGAAAAACCTGATTCATCAAATCCATAAATATCGCTGGGGCATTAGTTAATCCAAAAGGCATCACCACAAATTCATAATGTCCGTAGCAAGTTCTAAGAGGTCCTATAAGTATAGGATTAATAAATTATGGATGGGTTATTAATGTGGATATGTGGTGAGTTAGTGATGAAAGACAATTTGATATATTTTGAAGAATTGTGAACATAATAGCTTTATCATTTTTAATGTGTTATCTTCCTTATTTCTTATTAATGTTATGTATACAGGTTTTTCACGAGGTGATGTGGAGCTTTAAATATGAGTTTTGTGTTTAAATCTGTTTATTTTGTGGGATGTAATATCTTTGCTTTATATGTAATTTGTATTATATGTAGATTTTAATATATGTATCATAACGATGTTTGCTTTTGGTATTTATACATTTAAAAAGTATGAGTAAGGAACTAATATTAGTAAACTATTCGAAAAGAATACTTAGTAATTATAGTTATGCATGTTTAAAAGATGGATGCATGTTAATATAATAATTAGTTCAATATGAATCTTTTGAGTTTATAATTGTTTGTAGTTAATGTTTTATTTGTTGATGATGTAAGGTTGAGAAAATACAATGAAGTATAGTTATGTGAAATATTGTATGATGAGATGAGATATGATCCAGGATGGTTGGATCAAAGTGAAAGTTTTGAGTATTGTGATTGAATGAAGTCTAGTCGATAACTTGGTAACATCAGAAAACAAAGACAACTCTGCCAAATTTTTTTTAAAAAAAATCTCATAATCTTAGACATATTATTAAATACTTGACATTAGTAAAGAAATGTTTGAGATTTCATGACATTATAATTTGAGGGTGTTACAATTATTGTTTGTTTCATCCTACTTCCTATGTTTTTAATATTTTAGTATCAAATAATAAAATTACTTGTAACTCTAGATGTTTTAATTTTCAATATGAAGCATGTTCGCTACGAAAGTCGTTGTGTCTATTGTTGAGACCTACGGGTCATAAAACTTCTACTTCATTTAATTTAATATTTAGTGATGCTTGAGATCCTGCCTTTATTTTTCTTTTAATGGCTTTTGCTATTTTATTATTTTTGTCGATGTGCACACCAAATATATATGATATTATCCTCTTGTTGCGAAATCTGATGTATTTTTTTTTCCATCGTTTTCAAGCTTTGTTGAGTGTCAATTTTTGCTAAAAAGTAAATATATCCTATAATATCCCACGTCAGCGGGCGAGGAGTTGGTAGCTGACCTTATTATTAGTGCTGGTTGCTGACTTGTTAGAGACGTTTTGGAGCCATGCGTGGTCATCAAGAACAAATCTATAAGGACGGCAAGGCCCAAAGTGGACAATATCTGGCAGGTTGGACTAGATTGTGAGATTTGGTATCAAAGCCGGCCTCACTTGCTGTCTGGTTGTGCTGACGGGGTCGTCGACCTCTTTAAAAGGGGTAGATTGTAATATCTCACATCGGTGGGTGAAGAGTTGGTAGCTGGCCTAATTAGTAGTACTGGTTGTTGACTTGTCAGACACGTTTTGGGGTTATGCATGGTCATCAAGAACAAATTTGTGAGGGTGGTAAGGCCCAAAGCGGACAATATCTAGCAGGTTGGGCCGGGCTGTAACATTTCCAAACTGATTGCGATGGTGAATACCAAAGTTAAATACATTATTTCAGACTATTAGTATTTATTATCATTTAATTTGTCATCATACTTATGAATAAAATAACACAGTTGAATGTCGTCATTGATATATTGTCAAAATTAGACTTACTCTTATGGGATAATGTAAAGCACTCTTAAGGTTTTTGAATTATGTGTTTGAAACCTTGATATATCTTATTGATCGCATGCCTACTTTTATCCTTAGCAATTAATCTCTTTTTGATTGTATTTTTTATCGTTCTTCTTATTATGCTTTTCTGTATACGTTTAGGTGTTTTTGTTTTTCATTTTTGTATCCATATCATAATCATAAGTTAGATTTTTGTTCATCTCCGTGTGTGTTTTTAGGCTATAGCTCCTCTTATCTAGGTTATTATTGTTTTGACATCACATCCCAATGAATTTATATATCTCATCATCTCTATTTTAATAAACAAGTGTTCTCTTTTGATAAATTTGAACAAATTGCAACCACAACCAACATCTCTTCACCTTATATTAAGTCTTCCCACTTACCCAATTTGCTTTATTCTCTATTTTTTAACTTTCTTACACCTATAGCCTCCCTAACTCCAATCTTGTCTACCATTTTTACCCATTTATAACAACCCACTGATCCTAATCTTAAGTCGCTAAATGCATGTTTCTCTCATGATCATACTACATGTTCTCTTTCTTCTGAGTTGCCAATTTCCAAGTTTGATGTTGCTAGTTCTCTCGGTTCTGTTGTTGGTTCACTAGGGTCTGCTGCTACCAGCTCTGCGTCTTGGTCTGCCTCTACTGCTAGTTTGAATTTGGTTGTTCACATCTCCTTTTATCCTTGACAACATTATCAAGGCTCAGCCTTACATGCCTCACAACCAGTGGTTCGTCAACACCATATGATTCTTCATCCACAACTATCAAAGACTATGAACCCATTATTTTCTGATGACGGCTTCATCTTTGTCTGACTTTCATCTCTATTGGGTAATCTCTCCTCTTTACTATGAATCCATTATTTTCTCTGATGTTGACAGGTATGAGGCTTGGCGAGATGCAATGAAGGCTGAAATCCAGGTGTTGCATACAAACAACACTTGGTCTTTGATTCCTTTTCAACCTTTAATGAAAGTTGTTGGTAACCATTAGATGTACAAGATAAAATGTCGTACAAATAGCAACATTGAGCGTTATAAAGCTCGGTTGGTTGCTAGAGGGTTTAGTCAACAAAGGGGCATTGATTGCTTTAAGACTTTTAGTCTTGTCATTAAGCAAGCCATTATTCTGTTAAGTCTTTGTATGGCTTGAAACAAGATCCTCGAGTATGGTACATTTGGCTTAGTGACTATCTTGTCTCTATTGGATTTCATTCTTCTAAACTTGACACATCATTATTCAAGTCATTTTTAGGTGCTGAAATATTTTATCTTTTGGTTTACGTTGATGATATTTTGCTAATTGGTAACAATTCAGACATGTTTCACCAATGGATACAATTGTTGAACTTAAAATTTAAGTTTCAGGATTTAGGAATTGTTTATTATTTTTTAGGAATTGAGGTTCATCCTACTAGTTTGAGTATCATGCTACGACAAGATAAGTATATTCTTGACATCCTTCACAGAGTAGGTATGTCTTCTTGCAAACTTGTTAATACTCCTATTTCTACATCAATGGTTATTGTGGTTTCCGGTTGCTTGTTTTATAATCCTACATGTTTTCGTCAAATTATTAGTGCTCATCAATATCTTAATTTTACAAGACCTGACATTTATTTTTATCTTAAGATAAAAATAATTGATAATGTTTCCTACAAAAAAAATGTCGGGTTTTATTTAATTTAATTTTTCCGACATAATATCCATCGAGAATTTTATTGAAAAATACTGATGTGTTAATTTTTTTATGAAACCTTTATTCTTTTTTTATTTTCTCAATTCCATTAAAATTTCCTTTGGCAATTACCAATGGAACAAATTCTATCATAATTTTTATTGGCAATTACCAACAAAAAATTTTCATCGTTATTTATGTAGAAAGTACGTAGGAGTATTTTTCATTGGTGTTTCCTTTGCTATTTGTCAATTTTTCAATAGTGAGAAGAAATAAGGGACAAGAGAGGAACTGTTGAGTTTTAATTTTTTTTTAAATCACCAATGAAATTTTTATCAGCAATTTCATCGATAATTTTATATGTCAGCCATGCCAACGAAATTGTAGATGAGATATTTTTTATATATATGTTTTTATTTTGTCACTATTTTCATTTATAATTACTAATAGAAATCTTTTCTCACAATTTTCATTGGTATATGGCAACAAAAAAAAAATTTGTAAGCGTTTTCATTGTTGTTTTCTAATTTTCTAGTAGTCTTAATTTTTAAAACATTTATTGTAGAAAAATAAAAACAAGACCACTTTAAATATTCATAAATTTATATATAGGAATTGGAATAAAAATCATAACATTAAAAAAATAAAATAAAAATCACATCATTTCATTTAAAACACCATTTTGCTACGATTATAATTCATTTTATGAATTAGAAAAAGAGCTTTATATGCTAGTTATTTTAACTAGATTATTGGGTCGCGCACCAGCACGAGCCAAAAAAAAAAAATGTGTGAATTTTTTAAATAGGTTAATTTTAAATTAAATTTAACAAGTATTCACATATGAAAATAAAGTAAATGGATGTATATCGACTCGGTGTAATCATATATCACAAAATCAATGGAATTCAAGGGATTTTTTTGTTTTTGAATTTTTCTCCTGTAATCCAGGAGGATAGAAAAATAGAAATAAAAAGTTGACTAATACATTATGCATATGGGATTAAAACTAATTAATAAGTATATTATTATTAAGAAATTATTGTAAATTATATGCCATTCAATTCATCAAATCAAATTAAAATTTTAAATACCTTTCTATTTAAGCATATCAATTAAATACTTAAAAAACATATCATGATTAACCTTTTCAAAATAGAAGAAAAATAATAAGTATTTCACTTGATTTATTTATAAAATCAAGCCAAAATATATTTATGCTTTGTAAAAATATAAATTTGGGTTTTATATTGCAGTGTGAAATTTAATGATTTGATACTTTAAAGAATATATTTTATAAGGCTTTTACATCTGATAAAATTAAGCTTCATTCTTTAAAGATTTTAAGTATAGATGAAGAAAGCTTGACATCTTTTAAATGATTTTTCTTGTTTAAAGAGTTTGATAACTTTTCAAAAAAATTATAAAAAATTTTTTTGCCTAAGATAAGACTCTTTATTTATAGAAATTTGTGGGGGTTCTTGAGTTATTTTCTAATGTCACATAGTATTATTTTATTTATTATATATAAATGTCTATTTATTTTTCTTATTATTTATTTCAATTTGATTGATATAAATTTTTTTGTTTCTATGCACCTAAAATCTATTCTAGAGACCTCTAAAAATCTATTTACGATCTTAAAAACAATTGAAAATCTATTTTTTTTTTAAATACTTATTAGGTATAGAATATTCAATCTATTTTTTCTAGAATTATCCAAATCAAAAACATCTTTAGTGAACTTCCATCTTCAAGTTTAGCCCGATGCAATCAACATCAAAGGTTGATGTGGTCAAAATATGGCCGCCTGAGATTTTTATTTCTCTTTTCTCTCTTTGATTTATTCTTTCTTCTCTTAACATTTAAGAACCGAAATGAGTGAAAAATAAAATATGTGTACCAAAATACAAGTGTTTAACAAGTAAAAAGGAACTCCTTGACTAGCAACTCCCATACATAATACATATTTAATTACAAAAAAGGCCTTAATTCCACACGAAAAAAAACCATTTCCCATTCAAATGTTCAAGATTTCGTTACAGCAAGGGATTCTCAATCAACAAATTGAACTCTCTTTAATTCTATCAAGGGCTAGAACTCTTTCCTTCCTTGTGATCGCCATCATGTCCTCGGGCCCAAGCCAATGAAGAAACATTCACATGTGCATACGTCCATGTATAATCTCAAATTTCCTAACCAGAAAGTGCTTGGTGTTTTGCTTTTTTAATATAGATGTATGAATTAACTTACGAATAACTCAACTAATTTTATAAATCTTGAAGTTATTGATTGGTTTTAAACTATGTGGCTGTGGGATTGATTGAATCTTGCAGACGGGCTTTCTATCCCTTCTTCTCACTAAAATCCTTTTACCATATAAATAAAAATAAAATAAAAAACTATAAATAGTATATTTACTTATATCTGGTCTTTATTTATAATCAACACCCTTGTTTTACTAGTTTATAGTTTACAAACAAAACAATGGCGCCACCCCCGTTGAGCTTCATCCTTCGGCCTGATTTCTTTACACGGGTATCGCTTCCAAAGATCTTGACATTGATGAGACCATCTCTCGATTTGCTTTCTGCACTCAAAATATATATATAAATGTTATCGATGTTAGTATAATGTGACAAAAGATCATGTCTATGCATTGCTTCAAAGGACTGATTGCCTGACCATCTCAGCAAGTGTGTTTTTCCAAGCCTTCTCTATCTCTTCAAAGACATCATCAATAGTAGGGCGACCTTTGCTTGATTTTGCAACACAGAGGACAGCAATTTGCAAAATGGCTTCAAAATCAACGCTGTTGACCTTTCCGTTGAGCCTTGGATCTTCAAAATCTGTTAACGGACGTTTTCCTGCACTGGCATCCTTGGCCTGCAAAAATTGAAGGGGTTGTTACCCTCTGAACTCTAGAGATTTCTTGCATGGTATCTAATGACTTTCAGGCACACAAGAATGATACCTTTCTGGTGAGCTGATCTCTGGAATCAAGATCCAACTCGATTACTTTTTGCCCAGACAATAGTTGAAGAGTAACAATACCAAAGCTATAGATGTCACTGGCACATGTTAGTTTGGCATTGCTCATATATTCTGGGTCCATATAGCCCATCGTTCCTCTAACATCCGTGAAAACTTTGCTCTCTTCCATGCCGAGCATCTTTGCCAATCCAAAATCTGAGAGTTTTGGCTCCAAATTCTCAGTCAGAAGGATGTTGGTGAGCTGTGAAACATGCATAGATTCAGTACAATTGCGCACATTTAGAACCGCATAATGAGGAAACTGCAGGAGAAGCAACTACCTTGATGTCTCTGTGGACAATGCAGCCATCTATAAAATGGTGAAGGTATCTCAATCCAAGAGCACAGTCTCTTAGGATCTTAACTCTTCGTTCCCATGTCAGTACAGTATGTTTACCTGGATAAAATAGATTGAGGCATATGATCAGAAACACTACCCCAGGGACAACACAAAGCAGGCATCATCTGGAAGCACCCATTAACTCAAGATGCTAAACAAAAAACACTGAAACGTTATTTAGAGATTGACAGGAAGTTACTTAGGAGATGTTGAGACAAATTCCCAGCTGCACAATATTCATATACAAGATACCGGTCGTCTCCTTCGATGCAGCAACCAAAGAGACAAACAAGATTTGGATGCCTAACCCTGGAAAGCCCTTCAACTTCCCTCTGGAAAGAATCACATGAGTTGCTTTTATGAATGTGCTTGATGGCTACTGCTTGGCCACTTGGTAGAACACCTTTGTAAACTTCCCCAGCGCTTCCTCTCCCTAGGCTCTTCCTCACCTTGCTGTGGTTAATGGCATTCTCAATCTCAGCCTTGGAGAATCTATATAAGCCAGACCATGTGGTGATCTCTTTAGATTGAATTACGGGCTTAGGACGCTTCTTCTTGCCCTTGCTCACGTATTTTATCAGAAGAAAGACCAGCAACAATGTGATGATTGCTATAAAAATAGCAAATACCACTTTCACCAGAGAATCTGATAAACTAAAGATCTTTATGAGTGTTTATCCTTCACACGATGATCCACGTGACCAAATAAAATTCCAAGAAATGATTCAATGAGAAAACAGAATAGCTGTACTTACATTTGATTTGCATGTATCCTTCATCTGTTCATAAACAATACTCTAAGCATCAGGAAGTGAAATGGGAAGTAAATCGAGAAATAAGATTTAAAAGAAGTAGTAATGGCCCTTACTGAATGCATCTGACGCTGGCAAACACCTGTAGAAATCATCAATCCAAGCGCTATTCTTCAAATTTTCAGCCACAACAGAAATAAGAACTGCCACCCCACATACTATTTTTGCCTTCTTGTCATTAGCGCTGACATTTGATATTCGTAACTGATAATCCCTCAAATCGGACAGTGCCTCTATGCAGCTGCTACACCCATAATCGTATGAAGAGCTAAAATTCGTACACGAGGCTAATGCTTTTTTGTAATACCACTGTTCCGTAATCGATGACAAAGAAAATCTCGAGCAAGCACTTCTCTCATTGTAGAGGTCATCAAAGCCACAAGAAGCCGGTGACACAGAGTTTTGTCCAGGAAAGCCATGGATACATTCCATCCATTGATCTTTTGGAAGCAAGATGTCAACATCTGTGTTCGATATTGCACGCGAGGCTAAGAGTTTGGTCAGATCGTTGAGCAGATTACGACAGCATAATGTTGTGCTGAAGCTGTCCCAGTCCTTGATTTTCTCCTGGTGGCCTATGCACTCACCGGTTGGTTCGTAAGGGAATTCCTTGAAGTCCAAGACACAGTTACCTGCAATTAAAGTTCGTTGTTAGAGCTAGGGGCACATACACATGGAAACTTCTTCCATTTTTTGTTATTTAATTATTCAAAGCATATAAATATTAAAAAAGAAAAAGAAAAGGACGGAGGAGATCAAGGAAAACCTGATGTGCCATTTGGTGAAGGGAAACCATCTGATGACAAGACATGAAAGAAGAAGATTGTTGTGTGCAGGAAGGCAAGCTTAGTTGAAGAAAGAAATCCTCTCCTAATCATGACAGCTTGTGACCTTGTTACTTATGCCTCAAAAGCTAGCCAAGCCCATGAGCTAAAAAAACTAGTCCATGATTTTCACTTGAGAGATCAATGCAACTGAAATTTTTTCTGTTGCAGAGACAACTTACATAGTTATAAATGTCTAGTTTCCTTGCAACCATCGCTTCATCGAAAATGCGGATATGCTTGTTTATTACAGCTACCATGTAAAACTTTGGTGTCTCCGTGTCGTCTGAACATAAGTGTGTGTTTTATCTTCCAAATTGAAACTCAAACACACTATGAAGCCGCATATTGGTGATGTTTTAAATGATTATTCTTCCTGCCAAGATTATTAATAACAAAACACATCTTCGGTAATATCACAATTTTGCATTTCTGATCGAATAATAATGTGGGTGAAAGGGCAATGATGTTTTCCTCACGGCGATATACAAGAACATGAAGATTCCTAAATAATTAACTCCTTTTTTTTTAATCATTATCAGCCTTAATTTCTAGTTTCTTCCATTTCTTTTGCTAGAAATTACAGAAAGGTTATGTGTGTAGCTTTAGTTAGGTATGTATATTATCTTCGACGGTAGAATTAGGGGGCTGGAAGGAAAAATATAATTTCAGGCCACACTCCTTTAGATTTTATTATCAGATTTAATAATTTTACTCACAGAAATTTCTATCAATATTTACACTCGTAATCTATCAATAAGTATTGTACCATTAGACTCACAAACAAAAACAGTCTATTAGAAAAACTCTCGTCGGTAATTTCTAATATGTAAGTGAGTTCATCAATAATAAATTTACTGATGGATTTACAGACGAACAAAACGCGCAAAAAAGTTACCTATTTAATTCCATCAGTATTTTTTTCAGGAAGTTTGTCATATAACTGATAGAATACCATATGCAATTCTGTTGATATTTTTATTTGTCTGTTTTCTAATTTAGCTCTTCCAAACTAAAATTTCTAGCTACACCCCTGATTATCTTATAAACTTTTTTCCAAGTTTTATTTTATGGATAGATTCATTAATATTAATGATAATGACTTTGATATTATAAAAAAAAAAATCAAATGGATAGGTGACTTGATGATGATTGAGAAAGTATAATCTCTATTAATTTTCTAAGTAAATCTTAAGTTTCGTGTTCATATGAAATTATCTTTCTAAATATTTATTAAATTATTACAAAAATGTATTCTGAAATCATTTGAGAAAAATATTTAATTCGATACATAAACTGAAATGAAAATCAATATCATAATCCAACCAAAAGATAATGGTATACAAAATTATGAGCTAAGTTTAACTTAACCTCAATTCTTTTTAATAAATTAATGCATTGGGTTCAAGGAGTATATATTTTTCATTTCCGGAACAAAATTTAAATTGATTCAAAAAAGAAGCATTTTAATATAAAATAGAGTCCTGGCCAGAACTAGGCCCGAACCCAATTCGATATCCTTTATCATCTCCAAATGCAAATAGGAATGTTAAGAAGATTTTCATGGATGGTATCATCCTATTAATTACTTGCATACTCAACATGAATCATATCAATTATTTATGGGTTTTGTAAAATATTTTTTATTAGATTAAATATAGGTCTATTATTATTTTCATGAATTGGGATCCATAAAAAAAACTGATTTACTGTAATCATATATGCTGGGATAGTCAAGATATTATTAGGTTAAAACCATGCAACATTTGCATGGAATTTGGTACTAATGGTACTGTTCATGAGAGAGTTATGTGCAAGTGAAACGAATTGCTATAAACTTTACAAGGCAGTTCGGATATGGATGGTAATTTTAGTCAAATCTATCATATATTTGATATCATTCAATTCAATCCAACTAAATTAAATGTGCATAATGCAAATTATGGTTATGGATTTTCCGGATGAAGGATGAACACTCAAAAATCCCATCCTAACTCGATTAAGGCCTTGTTTGAAAACGCGGTTTAAACCGTGTTACACCAAAATTTAAAAAAGAAATTGTTTAAAATTAATTTTTTTATATTTTTAGATCGTTTTGATGTGCTTACGTCAAAAAAAAAAATTTTAAAACAAACATTATTTTAATGTATTTCTAAGCGAAAAAGCACTTTAAACTGTAACCACTACCACATTCTCAAGCATACCCTGAATGTTATCCAAAAATAGTCAATGTAGTCTATATTATCATGCATTTTAATTTAAACCTAAAAATCCAACTTCTGTGAAGTGTAGGCTATTGCCATGCTACATCAGAACACACTCTAGTCCCACTTTCGAGGCATCGTAATATATTGTGTAACCACTAAAACCTGAAGGTACCACTAGAATAAGCATTGTAGTCAATCTTTGTTTCAACTTCAAGAAACTCTTATCACGAGCTTTAGACCACTAAAACGTAACATTCTTCTGCGTTAACTTAGTCAATGGTGTAGAAATCTAAGATAAATTATCTATAAACCTCCAATAATAGTTGGTCAAACCTAAGAAACTTCTAACCTTTGTCATCAAAGTAAGTCTAAACCACTATTTAATTGCTTCAATCTTTTAAGGATCGATCTCAATCCTATTTTTTGACACTATATGTCCAATAAATGTTACTGTCTCTGGCCATAATTCACTCTTCAGGAACTTCTCATACAATTGATGATCTTACAGAGTTTGTTATGGAACTTTCCTATTAATAATTTGTATAAAAATCTTATTAACCTTTATTTTGCTTTCAAGTTCAACAAGTGGTATTAAACTTGATTTCCAGGTAAGGGTACAAAGTTAGGACAATTACCAACTCTTCTTTATGGTATTGTCTTATTAAAATTCAATTAAGTGATCACCCTTTAAGTCTCCATTAATCATCATCTATCTTTAACCTAAGTTTGATACCAATAATGCAATATATATATTGGAAGAAAGCAAGTTGATGAATTGAATGTTCTTTACAATTTTGTTGAGCAATTTTGTTGTGTTACAATGATATTCTCATTCATCTTCATAAAATATTTGTTAATTGATTTTTAATATTAAATATTTGTGTTATAGAACATGAATGTACTTTTTTTTTTTATTATTTTGGTTATACAACTTTACTCTTTTATATTTCATCATTGGTTATATTTTATATGTTGAGTTTTTCTTTTCTTTGCATGTTCTTATGAATTCAAAGTGTTTAATAAACTTTAAAAATTGAGGTAGACACCAATTTAATGAAATTAAATTTAAATTTATATAAAAAATAATTTAAAGAAGAAGGACCATATTAAAAACCAAAAAAAAAAAAAGAACAAATGGAGTCCTCATTTTCGCCAAAAAAACTTCATTTTGGTCAATAAATATTTATTGTATGAATTTTTGGTCCTTGTGGTGTGTATATATATATATATATATCCTAAACTTCATTTGTTTAATATTGCAATCCTTAAGTTTAACAAATGGGAAAGAAAATCATCAAAAAAAGGAAAAGCGGAAAAAAAAGATTGTTTTTTCATATTTCAATAACAAAAAAGTTATTTTTAGTGTGAAAGAGGTGCAATTAAGATGATTTAAAACTTTTATCTTATTGTAAGAAGTATATCAAACTTCAAAAAGATTTTTTTTTCTTTTGATTTAATTTGGATTTTTAGACCAATTGAAGGGTGTGGGTTTGATTTGATTTTTAGAATGTTTATTAGTTTTATTAACCTATTTTTTGCTTTCAAGTTCAACAAGTGGTATTAAACTTGATTTCCAGGTAAGGGTACAAAGTTAGGACAATTACCAACTCTTTTTTATATCCATGAAATTCAATTGAGTGATCACCCTCTAAGTCTCCATTAATTATCTTTAACCTAAGTTTGATACCAATAATCGTAATATATAGATATATATTGGAAGAAAGCAAGTTGATGAGAATAAAATGTTTTGTTGAGGTACAATGATATTCTTATTCCTCTTCATAAAAAGTTTGTTTCGATCATGATAGCATCTTAGGTGGTGAGAAAAGGCAAAACACTTTGTTTCAAACTTCAAACTTGAACATCTTATGTGAATAATTATTATAGATCATGAGAAGGTTTTTTTTTTTCAAAAAAGATAAAAAAAATAAAGTTGAATTATCTTCAATCAAATAATTATTGAGCTAACCTAATTCAACAAATTTGAAAGAGTACTTCTGTAAATCTAAGAAATTCATAGATACAATTAATTGTAAATATATATATATAAAAAAAATACAAATGACAAAATTAATATTTGTTAATTGATTTTAATATTAAATATTTGTGTTATAGAACATGAATGTACTTTTTTTATTTTTCATTTTGGTTATACAACTTTACTCTTTTTATATTTCATCCTTGGTTATATTTTATATGTTGAGTTTTTCTTTTCTTTGCACATCTTATGAATTCAACGTGTTTAATAAACTTTAAAAATTGAGGTAGACACCAATTTAATGAAATTAAATTTAAATTTATATAAAAAAATAATAATTTAAAGAAGAAGGACATGTTAAAAAACAAAAACAAAAAAAACAAATGGAGTCCTTTTCATTTTCGTCAAAAAAAACTTCATTTTGGTCTTATTGTATGAATTTTTGGTCCTTGTTGTTTTCATAATATATTGATCCTAAACTTCGTTTGTTTACTGTTGCAGTCCTTGAGTTTGACAAATAGGAAAGAAAATCATAAAAAAAAAAGGATGAGTGGCAAAAAAAATTATTTTTTTCATATTTCAATAACAAAGTCATTTTTAGTGTGAATGTGTTCGTCTTGCTAAAAGGGATCAATTAAGATGGTTTAAAACTTTTATCTTATTGTAAGAAGAGTCGATCAAACTTCAAAAATATTATTTTTTTTTATTTAATTTGGAGCTTTTAGGTTAGCAATGGGTTTGATTTGATTTTTAGAATGTTTATTAGGTATTTTTCAAGAGATAAAAATAAAATTCTAAAAAAGTTTTAAGATAAGCAATGGTCTCATTGTGGTCGAACCTGTACAACACACCACACATCATCTACCAAAATAAATGACTTGTCATTTGACTTTTATAAATAAATAAAAAATAATAAACTAGACAATGTATCATTTATCTTCTTGGTCCTTAAATTGCAAGTCCTAGCATGCTTGGCCTTCTTTTTATCGAGCAAAGTGTATAAATTCAATCTCATAAGTGTTTGATCTCTTTTTATAGCTTTTTTAGCCTTTCTTTTTTTCTAGATTTTGATTAAAATTTAAAATTAAATAATAATAATAATTTTACCATAATTTTTAAATAATATTATAGGTCTTTGTGGTAATATTAATAATTGTTTTTAATTGTTATATACCCAAAAACATTTTAAAATGTGCTCATGAATATTAAATAAAAGTAAATTCTATTTTTTTTTGTTATTTGTTACATAATTTTGTTACATTAATTAATTGTTTTCCTTCGGTCACACACACACAAAATATCAAGACATAATTTTTTTACATGTTTTTTTTTTTTTAGATTATGATATGATTTCATTTAAAAACAATGCTTCTTATTACAAAATATATTTTATTAAAACAAAAAATAAATCCATTAATTAAAAAATAGAGTTTAGATTGAAAAAATTCCTAATTTTTTTTAAAAAAGAAAAAACAATGCTTTATTAATTTAAAATGTTTACCTGAAGCTATTTCTGATGCTGTGTGTGCTTTGGATTTCCCATACCGGTATTTTATTATTCAAATCAGAGCCTCTATGTTAACCAACAGAACTAGTGGTGAATAACTTTTTTTGAGCTGTTTGGATTGCAGAGTAGGTCAAATATCATAATCCATTAATGTTAGAGAACAGTGAACAACATAATTCTAATAGAAGTTAAATTTCTAACATTTCAGTATACGAATATCCTTCAAATCATGGTTTATATTTCAGTCTGAATGTGATTTATGGTGGCGTGCTGTTATGCAATCAGAAGATACACTAGCTAGCATATGAATGGGTTTAGGTTTAGCATTTTCTGTTGAGATTTGATGAGGAGGTGGTGGTATTGATGGGAATTATTAGTTGTTGAAAATTTTGGTAGCAAAGGGATTTCCTTCCATTTAACCGGCAAGTGCATTTTGATCCTTCATCATTGTCCTTTACTTACCAGCTTGTTATTGTCAGGCTAGAATTGGCAAAGTGCATTGCAAACTCATCTTGTGCTGCTAATGTTGCTTGCCCTCCATACTGCAGATGAATGCCAGGTAAGTTCTGTTCTTTCTCTCGAGATGCTTGCAGATACTTCAGAAAGAATATGTATAAGCAGAATGCTCACTAACAGCATAAGCTTTTAAAGGAAACGGTGTACCATATTCTTTGCACTTGGCCTGCAGGGCAAAGGGTGGCATCTCTTTTAGAACAAACAAACCCCTCTCTGTCAGCTTAAGCTTTTGAGTAGTTGGTTGTCCAATAATCTTGTTCTGCCTTATACCTGGTGAGATAGATAATGATATTCAACGAGTAACCCCTCTTTAGATATTTTGCAGATCAAATGTGTGGACCTATTTGAAAAACAGTCTTGTTGATGAATTCAATGAGTGTGCAGTCTCATGAAAGAAGTGTGTACCTCAGAAGTCTGATGTTGGGGAATTCCGTCCCTGATCCTGCCATTCTTGTCAAGAACTTTAATGTCATCACTAGTGGCCTAAATCCTACTTTTGATGCTTTTGACTGCCAATTGCATAAATTCCATAAAGAATCCAACAAGCTTGTCGGGAACTTGTCCTGGAGGATACGAACTCCAGATACTGGATTTTCACCCGATCAACTGTACAGAGGTTAGTGC
This sequence comes from Populus trichocarpa, assembly GCF_000002775.5. Lineage (NCBI taxonomy): Eukaryota > Viridiplantae > Streptophyta > Magnoliopsida > Malpighiales > Salicaceae > Populus > Populus trichocarpa. Next base: position 4,293,563 of record NC_037303.2, read on the forward strand.
AAGATCCAGTGTATCCTGCAATGCTCTACAATCATGACAATGAGTTCCTTCACAATCAAGATGACTGGTAATTTCCTTCACTATCAAGTTTCTGCCAGAAAGCATTGTGCTTGAACTTGAGATGGCAGCCAAAAGCATAGGAAGAGACTTCAACAAATTCATCAGCACAGATAATAAAGGAAGTGGAAGAAATAGAAGAGAAGAGGTTGACTGAGTTGAGCTTGTTCCAGAGATTGGCAGAAGGATTTATTAACTCCAAAAAGACGAGGAAGTTTTCTTAAGAAAACCAAGTAAAGAAGAAATGGATATGATATGTTGAGTGATCTGAAAATGGAAGCGAAGTTTAGATAGAATTCAACTTAAAAGAAAATGTTGAGTCTTCTTTTTCATGCCTCATACTATTTCAGAAATGCACAGCTAAATCTTTTTGAGTCTCCAGAAAAGGAAATCTGGATTTTTTTTTCTTTTTATTTCTGCTGCATTTCTTTTTTCAATTTGTTTCTATAGTTTCTAACCAAGACCCAATTGCCTCCTGAATTCCCTACATTGGATCATGAAGTTGCTCCAAAAAGGCACCCATACAAAGGTAAAGAAGGATGATGGATCATGATTCTCTGAAAAACCAGAACAACATACAGGTTATCTTGCCTAAAGGCAATCCTGCTGCTTTTCAAGTCCATAAATTTCTTTCCCTAAAAGTCATTGCAGACACCTGTTCTAAAACAACTGTCTGTACAGAATGTAAACTTCCAGTATTGGAGCAAAGAACGAGCATAAAGAATAAAGCAATTTTTCCAAATTTACATCACAACATTAAATCCTACCATTACTCAAAGAGAAAAGCAATGACGAGAGAAAACCAAACCCCCTCCCCGCTTAATCTGGCCCCAAAATAAGGGATTCAAGCATATCCTCCAAAAGTAAAGCAAGAAAGCCAGAAGGAATAACAGGTCATTAAATCCTCCATAAGGCCCTCCAATTCAAGAGTAGCTAAAGCTAGTAACGATAGGTATAACAATCACAAGAATGATTATCAAAAGGAGAATGATACCGATACACATCCATTTCCTGCTGCTCTTCTGGTGATCTTTAGCACTCTTGAGCTCTTTGGTACCATCCTTCACATAGTGACTAGCATTCAACACATGGTGCTCAATATCATCCATCTGCTCCCCTTGTGCCTCCACCATCACTGCCATGTCCAAAAACACCTGGTGCAGCTCCAACAAGCTCTTCTCAATCTCTTTGGCAGCATCATACCTGTCCTGTATCTCCACCACAGTCTCCAACACCTTCCCTTTCCCATGCTCCTGGATTGCACGTTTCAAGAACTCCTCACCCCCATTACCATCAGAGATGATCTTATCAATGACTTCCTCATCTGGGTACTCTCCGGTAACAGTGAAATACCTCCTACCAACAGTATCTTTATACTCAATCATCATTTTTTGCCTTAAAGCTTGAAAATCCATCATCAGCTCCTTCAATTTCTTGCGCAAGCAATTAGTAACAGCAACCCTTGTTCTATAAATCGGAGTTCCTTCCTTGTACCCTGAAAGGCGCCTATTAGCAGCATTGGCACGATCCATTTCTTCAAGCTGGGTTTTAATACTTCTGGCCTTTTTCAGGCCTTTAACAATATCTGCATTGATTTTGTTTCGTATCGATTTTAAGGCCTCATGTTTGTGTAAGGACTTGCTTTCTTCATTTGCTTCTTGCAACTGGTCAAGAATCTCACGGATCGATCGCATTTTTTTCTTTACATCCTCAGCTTCTTCAAGGAACAGACCAAGGTTGCTGTCCATGGTGTTTGATGCATTTGCCATTTCTAAATCATGGTCAGGGCCTGCTTCAAGATCTTTCATGGCCTCTTTCTTTAGGTCCACATAGCTCATAAACGATTTGGTCATTAGGTCATTCATCTTTACAAATCTTCAGAATTCACACACCTGAAACGAAACCCACATGACATTAAATATTAGAATCAGAGAGTCAAAAAGTTACTACAGTTTCAACGAGAAAGATGAACCTAGTTGATTGAACTATACAAAATATATAAATAAAATAAAAATCAACAAATAAAGACATGGGCATTATGTAATATTTGGTTTGGTTGAATCTACTAAGCTCAAGTCTACATACCAAAATGAACTATACTAGTACTAAAGAGAAAAAAATAAAGATCTAATCGACTAGTTAATGAGAAAAACTTACCTTTCTCAAATGGGGAAAAAAACTGCAACAATTGAATAGTCTTGCTAAGACAGCAAAGAAAGAGAGCAAAGGAGAGATTTTCAAAATGGAAGGAGGGAAGTGGGAAGAGGATCAAGATGGTAAGTGGGATTTTAATGAGAGATTCAAAAACAACAAGATGATCTTATGGTTTTTTATTGGAAACACAAGCTCAGCTTCTGTCATAAGAGGGTGCTTAAAAGGAAGCAGAAAAACACCCCCAATAGGCAGTGGAAGGAAATAAAACTAGCCGTTAAGCAAGCCTCCTTTCCAACGGCTATATGCTATTTCAATGCGTTCGTTATTCAATTCTTTAAATATGTGGGGCCAACTCTTCCACTACGTGGGTCCATATTTTGGATATTTCTCCCTTGGAGAGATGATTTAGTTTTGACCCTTTCTTCTTATGAAATTACATTTTCAATCTTCTGCGCTAAACAATTGCACTTACATCCTCGAAGCTTAGTCCATTTACAAATTCAATGAGTTGGATTCAAATCGAACCATTTAATAAATTTGGATTAATGGATCATATTAGATTTTATGAATTTAAATTGATTTTTTTAATTGTCAATAGACACGTTAAACTTAATTAAAAAACTATGGATCCGTAATTTTTAAAAAATTATTATCATTGTTTAATATTGTTAAATGAGTTTGAACTATGATACGAGTAAAAAAATATATTATGATAATATTTCATAAAAATTATAAAATTAGATTATCCTAAAAACAATTGTATTAAAAGTAAACATTAATACACAAGAAGTAAAACAAAGTTGAAACAAAAGAAATAAAAAAGTATACTATAAGGGTGGAAGAGAATAAACTATATTGTTATGAAAGAAAATCCCAATGTTTTCTTTTTTATAAAGGACAAGCTTACAATGGACATAATCTTGATTAGTGACAACAACTCAGAGTTGATTTTTATTTTCATATGTTATAGGTTTTAATTGATTTGAAGCTTTAAAACAAGAAAAAAAAAATTTAGCCTGTTATTTCTTAAAAAGATTAACAAAATCTAAGCCTTGTGGAAAAATTATTGTATTATTTTCTTTATTGTTCTTCCTCTCATAAATTACTGTGAATTGAAACAATGATTTTTTTTTTAATTTTCATTTTAATCCTCAAACGTTTTTTTGGCACCAATAAGCTCTTTTGAACCTAAATTAACACTCAATTGCATATTTTTTTTTTTTTTTGAAAGAAAGGGTTTGATTGAAAATTAAAGAACCAAGTGAAAATGAAAAGTAAATTAGGTTGTGGCTTTAAATTTCATAGAAAAACTTTATTTTGATCTCTCATTTTTTTCGATTTATAGGTTATCGGTCGCTTTAGTTGTCAAAAATTCAATTTTGATACTAAAGTTCATTTTCCTTATTGTTCAGTTTTTTTTTTTTTTTTGTGAGAGGAGAGAGAGAGGAAGCTGGATTCCGATATAAAAAGAGAAAATTATCATTGACGATGATCCTGAGCACCAAAAAAGTTAAAAACGGTGTCAATGGGTTCCATTTCATAAGGGCAGTTTCACCTAGGTGTTTTTTTTTCTTCTCCTTGCTTGAGGAGGCAAATCTCAATCGCATATATGTTTTTGGTTTCGGGTTGATTTCGTTTTTTACACTTTTTTTGAGTTTTATAAAGCCATAGATATGTTTTGGCAGGGTTTTAGGTGTTTTCTATATGTTTTGGATCAAAAAGGATTGAAAAATAGGTTTTAAGCTAAAAAACCGAAGTCTTGTTTTTTCATGTTGTAGAATGTTGATGACACGTTGTTTGCTGTCTTTCTTTGTAAAAAAATAGAACATACAACATGTCATCTGATCCTTTAAGAAATCTTGTTTTTTTAAAAAAAAAAAACAAGCCCAAACGCACATGTTAGGCTAGAAGGTCCACGAGCCTGGGTTTTTTTTTTAATGCCCAGGCATGTTGGGCCACCAAGGCCACACTCCTGGGCTCTTTTTAGTTTTCTTTTTTTATATTTGGGTTAAAATAATTAATAAAAAACTTTACAATTTCATACTTTGTTATCAATTATTTATTTTTTTTATTTAGCTGAAACCTAAAAGAATGCAATATCATCATTTTCTTATCAATAATGTACTTTTATTATCTCAGCATCACGTGTCTATCATAGTTTTTTTTACTTCTGAAAAAAGTATTCCATACAAAAAATTATCATGTACTTTATTATCATATAATTAAATGACAAATAATCTTTGGATAAAAAATTTATTGAATCCGATGATGTGCATAACTTGTGTTGTGAGTTTGCTTGGTTGACTCTAGGTCACTTAGGTTTTTTTTTTAATTAAATGCTATTTTTTACCGATTTCATTTTCAACATTAAGTTAATTTGGTATTGAATTTTTCAATTTATTTTTTTCAAGATTATCCCCGTGAATTTCACGGGTCAACCCATGACCTAAGTAGATCAAATGTTTTTCTATCTTAATATCAGATGAAAATATTGTTCAATTCATGGTTAAAATCTATTTATTTTTCGAGAATACATATCATCAATACTTGGATATTTTTTATGCTTTAATTTTTTTTTGCTCCAACTCGTGGCGTAGCGCGGGCCAATGGACTTGTTGTTATCTAAGTTGAGATAAAAAAAAAATAGAGAAGTAAAAAAATATTATTTAGGATTTAAAACAAACTAGTTTGTATGCTCATGCTATCTTGTGGGGGATACAAAAAAATTTAGGTCTCGATAATTTGTTTTGTGATTTTCATTAAATATAGTATTTTTGAATTCTTTTTATAAAGATAGATTTTTCTATCAACTTATCTTTTGTTTATCTTAGCCAATATTTTAACTAGAACCATTGTTTTGATTTGAAAAAAAAATGATTATTAAAGCTAGTTTAAGAAAAATATCAAAATAGTATCTTCATATTTTATATATGATTGAAAACTTAAGAAATAAAAAATATGATAAAATCAACAATTAAAAATGCGAGCAACTTGATAGCATCCATTTCATAGTCTACCACTAAGTTTTGCTAAGATTAGCCATGTACCTATTAACCACACTCATAATTTGTGAAATGTCTAGCCTTATGCATATGATGACATACATGATACTTCTCATTACACTAGCATAAGAAACATGGAATATGTGCTCTATCTCCTTCTTAGTTTTAGGTGATAATACAGTTGAGAGTTTGAAATGAGTTGTTAATGAAATACTTAGAACATGTTTGGGAACGCGGTGCAAATCGCGTTCCCAAAAAATTTAAATTTTGTTTTGCTAAAATTTAATATGGTTTGTACGTTTTGGATCGTTTTGATGTGCTGATGTCAAAAATAATTTTTTAAAAATAAAAAAAATCATTGGCATGTATTTCAACACAAAAAGTTATTTGAAAAGCAATCACTACCACACTGTCAAGCATCCTCTTACAAGTTTTGATGTTTGCATACCAAAACAATAAAGTACCCTTTCAATGTACTTTTTATGTGACAAGTACAATCTACTCACTTTACGGTACATATGAATTTCTATACCAATAACCTTTTTTGCCACCTCAAAACTTTTATCTCAAATTCATTTATATAGTGCATCACAACATATATCCTTTTATCCCATCTGCATACCCTAGAAATATGTACTTCCTTACCTTCAACTCAAGCTTACTATCATTCATATGAGCATAAGCAAGATAACCAAATACTCTTATATTTGTATAACTAGTAGGAGATCCAGACCTTACCTCTTCTAGAGTTTTATAATCAATAGTTGTTGATAGAGATCTATTTATCAAATAATAAACTATGTTAACAACTTTTGCCCAAAACCCTTTGGATAACCCAACATTAGAGAGCATACACCAAGCTCTAAAAAAGTTATGTCTATACTTTTTACAAGTTTATTTTACCGTGACATTTTTTTTATTGTATAATGCCTCACAATTCTTTTATTTTGCAAAACTCATTGAATGGACCTCCATGAAATTCTAAACCATTGTCAGTTAGTAAGCGCTTAATCTTCGTACCAGTTTGCTTTTTAATTATATCCTTACATTTTTTAAACTAATCGAAGACTTCATCCTTGTATTTTAAAATAATGATCCATACCTTTCAAGAGAAATCATCAATAAAAGCTAGCATATATCTCCCACCAATAAGAGACAAAACACGAGATGGACCCTAAAGATCAAAATGGATATAATCTAAAGTGTCTTTAGTTTGATGAATACTCATGTTAACTTGACCATACATTGTTTTTCAAACACACAATGCTTACAGAAATCCATGAATTCAACTTTATGGCCATCAAACCAACCTTATTTGCTTAATAAAGTCATCTCTTTCTCGCTCATACACACAAGTCGCATATACCATAACATCATGGTATCTAAATTTAAAGATTAAACAATAAAATTTCTCATAGTTGTGCTGCCTTGAAGAAAATAAAGACCATTTCATTTTATGATTTTCATCACAATAAGAACACCCTTCAAAATCCTTATAACTCCACCTTTAGTTCTATATGAATAGCTGAAGTCCAGTGTACCCAAAGAAACTAATTCTTTTTTAGCTTTGAAATATGTTTGATTTGTCAAGGTTGTTATGATACCATCATCCATCTTAACTTATATTGAATCTATCCAAACCACCATATAAGAGATGTCATCTTCCAAAAGAACTTTATCACAATCAAATGATTTATAAATGGTAAACTAGTCCCTATTAGGAGATATATAATAGGAACAACCTAAGTTAAGAATTCATTCACCTTTTGAGCTGCTAGAAGAACATGAGTGAATAATAATGTCATTAATGTCATCTCTCGAGTTTAGAGCTACCTCCATATCTTTCATGGTAATAGTATATCTACTAAATATCATTCAAAGTTATCGCCTACAAGTTTCAGGTTTAAAAGGTCCTGAGAACTTGATAAAACTACAATGCAATTATTTGAGTTTTTATTGAGTTGCATGTTATCATGATCTTCCTTGTCATCTGCCTTATATAGTCTAGTGATATCAATTGTCTATAACCTTCCATTCTTTAGGATTCTCCACTAATCCATACATCAGCTATCAATAACCTCATCTTTCAAAGTTCTTTTCACGATCTGACATTCACAAGAGTTACTCCTTTTTTTTTAATTTTGTGGCTTATTATAACTACTTATATACATGCATATTCTGCTTTTGTACACGTTCTTTCTTTCTTTCTTTCTTTATACCCTTATTTTCTAAGTTACTCTTAATTAATCAATTATCATAGTCATCTTCTAACTTTATCTATATCTCATAAAATTTATGGTACAACATAATAGAGACAAATCTGGTTCCCCTAATGATGACCAAGATATCAGTGATACTCCATAATTATAGCTATTCATTTACTCTGTATATTTGCTTTCCATATTCTGTATATATGCTTTCCATTTCTATGATTGTACAAATTCTATAAATAAAGATTTCCTCACGTCATAACGTGTAGGCATTACCTTTTCATGGTATTAGAGCCAGCAAGATTATTCTCCACTTTCTCTGTAATTTTCTCTTTTTCAACGCAAGCTTGAAATTCTTGCAAATCTGCTTACTTGTCATGGCTGAATTCTCTACCAACCAGCTTCCACTCAATACTATGGTTCATATGGTGACCATTAAACTCACTCCCACAAATTACCTCTTGTGGCGTTGTCAATTTGTACCCTTACTTGAAAGTCAAGATTTACTGGGTTATCTAGATGGGTCTTTCCCAGTACCTTCAGCTCAAATTCGTCAGGGTACTGAGCTGGTACCAAATCCTTCTTACAAAAAATGGCACACATAAGATTGGCTTATACTCAGCCTTCTTTATGCCTCTCTCACTGAGGAATGTATGGCTGAAGTAGTGGATTGCTCTTCCTCTCGTGATGCTTGGCTAGCTCTTGAAGCTTCTTTTTCACACAGCTCTAAGACCCGAGAAATTCAATTGAAAGATGAACTCTGGCTGATGCAACGAGGTTCTCGTATTGTCACTGAATATGCTCGTTCCTTTCACTCTCTTTGTGATAAACTTAGTGTTATTGGCAAAGCTGTTGATGACACTGATAAGGTGCACTGGTTTCTTCATGGTCTTGGATCAGATTACAAAATCTTTTCAACTTCAATATTGTCACAGTTGTCGATGCCTTCCTTTGCCAATTTGATACCACAAGCTCTCAGCCATGAGCTTTTTTCTCGGTCTCTTCATGGTGATTGATCTTCTCCGTCAGCTTTTGTTGCACACTAAGGTTCTTCTTTCAGTGTTGCTTCTGGTCGCCCAAAATCTACCATCTCTTCATCCGTTTCTGGAAATTTTTCCAGATCTTCGGTTGTTACATGTCAGTGGTGTAATAAAGAGAGGCATACTGCTAAGAAGTGTCACAAACTTAACAGGTTATTAAAAAAGGCCAAAGGAGACGACTTACTTGAGGCTTTTGCTGCTACTTCCATTGATCCATCTACTACTTCTGAATGGTATACTGATACTGGCGCTACTTCGCATATGACAAATGATGTTAATGCACTTGACAATTCTATTCCTTATACTGGTAATCAAAGGGTGTATGTTGGTAATGGTAATTCCATGTCTATTTCTCGCATTGGCAAAATCAATTCGATTGTTGCTTCTCATCCTTTACCTTTATCAGATGTTCTCCTTGTACCTAGCATTACTAAAAATCTTTTGTCAATCATCAAATTTACTCGTGAGAACAATTGCTTAGTCATTTTTTCTTCTTCTGGTTTTTTCATACAGGACCTAGCAACAAGAAAGGTGATGGGAGTAGGTCGATGTAAGAACGGGCTTTATGTTCTTGATCGTGGTCATGCAACTTTTTTATCTAGTCTTTCTACATGTAATCTTCGTGCTTCATCCATTATTTGGCATGCACGACTAGGGCATCCCTCTTTTCGTGTTGTTTCCTCTTTAAATAAACATGGTGCTATTTCAGTTTCTGATAATCGGTCAATTGATTTGAAACCTTGTTTTGGTTGTCAACTAGGCAAAAGTCATTGTTTACCATTCTCTAACTTGGATCAACGATGCAATTCTTTATTTGAACGGATACATTGTTATTTATGGGGTCCATCCCCGATCACTTCTCCATCTGGCCATAAGTATTACTGTGTCTTAATTGATGAATTTTCACGTTTTAGTTGGTTTTATCCATGAAAACTTAAGTCTGATTTCTTTGACATATTTGTTCATTTTCATAAGTATGTCCAAACTCAATTTGACATTCAAATCAAATCTTTTCAATGTGATGGTGGTACTGAGTTTACAAATCATCGTTTCACCTCATTTCTTCGTGCACATGGTATCATACAACGAATTGCTTGTCCTTATACACCGAATCAGAATGGCATTGCTGAAAGAAAGCATCATCATATTACTGAAACTGGTCTTACCCTTATGTTTCATTCTAATATGCCTTTACATTTATGGGTTAACTCTTTTTCCACGGCTTGTTATCTCATCAATCGCCTCCCATAACCAGTTCTTGATGGTAAGTCTCCTTATGAAACTTTATATTCTCACCCTCTTTCTTATTCCATGCTTCGTACATTTGGTTGCCTCTGTTTTCCTTTTCTTCGTGATTACATGTACAAAGCATGGAATAAGAAAACTAATCGGGTATACATTTCTCGTCATGTTTAATTTTATAAAGACTATTTTCCTTATGCTTCCGCTTCTTCCCCTCTTCCTTTTTTAGATGGCACCGATTAGATTACTTTTGATGATTCTTCTGACCCGTCTTTGTCTAGTGATACTTCAACTTCCAGTGTAATTCCAGCTCATCGCCTAGCCTCCACCTCCTGTGTGCCTTGTGCTGATTCACACATTCCTTCACCACCTTCAGAAGATTTCTTACCGCCCTCATCTTCGGTGATAGCCTTGGACATCATACCTTCTTCTTCTTCTTCGTCTCGTCCATCACCAACCATTAATCACCCTATGGTTACTCGTGCTAAGAACGGTATTGTTAAGCCTCGCACTATTCATTCATTATCTGCTTTATCTTCTCCATCTTGGTTTCAGGCACATCTTGCAATTAAGGAACCTCGTGGCTTTAAGTCAGCCATCAAGCATCCTGAATGGCTTTCTACTATGGATGATGAAATTGTTGCTCTCAAACAGAATAACACATGGCGTTTAGTTCCTCGTCCACATAATCATAATGTTGTTGGTTGTTGATGGATTTTCAAAACGAAGCTTTAGGCAGATGGTTCTGTAGAACGTCACAAAGCTCGTCTTGTGGCCCAGGGTTTCTCCCAAAAACATGGCATTGATTTTGACGCAACATTCAGCCCTGTTGTTTGTCCTGCCACTGTTAGAATTATCTTAACACTTGTTGCTATGCATAATTGGGCTCTTCATCAACTTGATGTTAAAAATGCTTTCTTGCATGGTTTCCTTCAGGAGGAAGTCTATATGGAACAACCTCTTGGATATATTGATCCTGAGTTTCCCTCTCATGTTTGTTGCTTACAACGGGCTCTTTATGGTCTGAAACAGGCTCCCCGAGCATGGTTCCAGCGTTTCAGTCATTTTTTCCTTGGCCTTGGTTTTCTTGCAAATCGTGCTGATTCCTCATTATTTGTTCATCATGGTCCTCATGGTGTTCTTTATCTTCTCTTATATGTAGACGATATGATCATCACCGGCAGTAATCAGCTTATGCTTCATACACTCATCAATTGTCTAGCCCAAGAATTTTCCGTGAAGGATCTTGGTGACTTACACTATTTTTTAGGTATCGAGGTCATTCGAAATGACAAAGGAATTTTTCTGAGTCAAGCAAAATATGCTCTTGATCTCTTGACTCGTGCTGACATGGTGGATTGCAAACCGATTTCCACTCCTTTTGTGGTTGGGTCTCATCTCACAGAATCTGGCACTCCTCACTGTGATGCTACTCAATTCTGGTCGCTTGCAGGAGCTTTGCAATACTTAACTCTTACCCGACCTGATTTTTCCTACAGTGTTAATTCTATATGCCAATATATGCATGCTCCTACAACAAATTACTTTCGTGCTTTAAAGCGTATTTTGCGCTATGTCAAAGGCACCTATCATTATGGCTTGCAACTTTCACATCATTCTTCTTCCACTTTGATTGGCTATTCAGATGCAGACTGGGCTGGTTGTCCTGTTACCAGACGCTCTACCACAGGCTATGTTGTTTACTTTGGCCAAAGTCTCATCTCATGGTGTTCTAAGAAGCAAACCACTGTTGCTCGCTCAAGTGCTGAAGCAGAATACCGTGCTTTAGCCACTGTCGCTACTGAAATTTCCTGGATGCTTCAACTCCTTCGTGAGCTACATATCACACTCCCTTCTTCGCCAAGATTGCTATGTGACAACACCAGTGCCATTTTCATTGCTTCCAACCCTGTCACTAAATCTCGCTCCAAACATATTAATATTGACTATCATTTTGTTCGGGAACTTGTTGCAGGAAAGACTCTTAGTCTTTGTTTTGTCCCCTCACACCTCCAGCTAGCTGATGTCTTCACAAAAGGGGTGGCCAAATTACAGTTCTTATTAGATCGTGGCAAGTTGTGTGTTTTTCCTTTTTCCACCACGACAACTTTGAGGGGGGATATTAGAGACAAATCTGGTTCCCTTAATTATGACCAAGATATCAGTGATACTCCATAATTATAGCTATTCATTTACTCTGTATATTTGCTTTCCATATTCTGTATATGTGCTTTCCATTTCTATGATTGTACAGATTCTATAAATAAAGATTTCCTCACGTCATAACATGTAGGCATTACCTTTTCACAACAGAGGGGTTTGCAGGCATTGAATCCAATTTACTTCCGGAGTTGTTGGCTTTAAAGAATGATCTACAGTTTGCATGGGAACGGGGTTATAGAAGAGTTCTATGTAATTCTGCTTCTAGAGAGGTTATTCGGTTGATTTCTGAACATTATATTGCTTTTCATGAATACAAAGCTCTTATTTATGAGATCACGAGCTCGATGCTACAGGATTGGATGGTTAGGATTTGTCTTTCTTACAGAGAAGCCAATGCTTGCACTGATTTCATGGAGAAACTTGGAGCTAGGGAGTTTACGCATCTTATGATTTGGGAGATTCTTCCTCCAGGCATGGGTCACCTCCTATTAGCAGACTCGATGGGTCATTGTTTTTCTAGAGCTTCTTAGTTTGTTTCTAGTTTTTTCATTGTACCAAAAAAAATATATATATGAAAGAAACATTTTCTAGTTTTTCTATTGACTAATTTTAATTATAAAATAAAATAATCAATAAAGCATCGATTTTATGCTACTTATTGTGTAGTTATACGTGTTGGGCAAAATTTGAGTATACCTAAAAATAAAGTTCATCCAACTAAACCTAAGTTCATATTCTTTCAATTTTTTAGTATTTTTATTCATGTGAAACTTAAAAAAAAAAAAATTACACTAGAAAATTTGTATTACAATTGACATAGTTTTTTTCTTTACCGATGAATGATTCATAAATATTATTTTTATTATTATTTTATTAGTAGAGATATCAATGTCGGTTTCGCACACTGATTAAAATGTTTTTCTTATTTGAGAGTGTGGTAGAGATTGTTTTTCAAAGTGTTTTTCGCTTGAAAATGTATCTAAATAATATTTTTTTTATTTTTAAATTTTTTTTTTAACATCAGCACATCAAAACGATCTAAAAACATAAAAAAATTAATTTGAAGCTAAAAAAAATTGAAAAGCACGGTTGGACTGCAATGCTAAATGAAGCCTACAATCTATCCATAATAAAAATTTTGTTTTAGATTATTTTTTATTTTTTGATATCAGCACATTAAAACTATTAAAAAACATTAAAAACATCAATTAAATATATATTTTTAAATAAAATACACTTCAAAACATATAAAAACAAAAAACAAAAGGCACCTCAATACAAAACACTCACTAAAATCCATGCCATCATTTATAAGTAATAACATGTACTAGATGTTGATAATTAATTGAATACAACATCCAACCATATATCATAGAAAAGAGATGCACCAAGAACATGACAAGAGGATAGTGCCACCTGGATAATTAGAGCATCCAAAATTGGTGAGCACCTACCATTCAATTTTTCTTTGGGGAACAAAAAAAATATACCTTGATTAGGTTTAGGTAAAGCTTCACTATCTCACAATGGATTGAAACTCTTTTTATCATAATTATCAAATATAATTTGATAAAAAAAAATTAAAAACATGATGGTATAATGTAGCTGCCTTTGTGCAGATTTCTTTTTCTATATTTAATTCCCTTATGTAATTTTAATTCATTATAGAAAAAAAAAACTATACAGATTATGAAAACAAATGTGAAATTCAAGGTAAAAGGCTTAATTAATTAATCTATACATTTTTCAACTCCAAGTCTTCTTTGATCAAGTCAAACAATGATAAAAAGAGGACAACAATTTAAAAAGAATTCTAATTTCTTTACTTTCAAGAGTAAAACAATATTAAAAGGTACATAACTTTCCATAATATATAGTCTTGAACCCGTTTTCTTTGACGTACCAAGTCAAAAAATCATAAAAATTCTTGTTATTTCGCTTTCAAGATTAGAACAATAAAAGGAAGACCACACGTTTAAGATTTATATATGTATTTTATAATTAAATGTGGATCTTCTTCACCAAAAACCAAAGAATTAAAAAATATATATAAATTGCTCATCATTTATCATAATATAATCTAGCAAATATAATGTATTTTATATAATTTATCATAATATAATCTAGCAAATACTATCTCAACAATTCATTTATTAATTTTTTTTAAAAAACCAATGTTTTATAAAATAATGTATTTTATTAAATATTGAATTATTTTAATTTGTGAAATTTCATAATATAGAGGTGAGATAAACACAAAAATAAAGAGAAACCGTAAATTAAAAATAAAAAAAATTAATAGGAAACATAATTCTTATCAATTTTTAATGGAACTAGATATAATTTTTTTTTCTCATCTTGGTATTTTTTGTTTTTACAAAATATGTTGTAAACATCTCTTGTTAAAGGAAAATAAATAATTTTTTTTTATGAAAATTAAAAATAGATTGATGATCTCGGATATGATCTACAAGTGCATTGATAACATATTTTACAGAAATCTATTTTGCCTGAGATAAAAGAGGATTTTTGGAATTCTAGAATAGAAATTCCGCACAATTGTAATCTATAGAAAACATTACTCAAATTTAGATAGGAAAAAATAAATTATAAAACAAACAGGAATTTAAATAGAACCAATCATACACATATTTCGGCATGAACTTGGTTGACAGCAAAAACTTGAAATCCTAGCTATATTTATCCACCGAAAAGTCTACCACCTCTCCCTAGTTAGGTGAATCACGTCTCCTTCGTTGGCTAATAGTCCTATCACAAAATAAATCCTAGATACAAACCAAGACAGAGAGGACACTGCCACCTGAAACTGAAGCCAACCCTCTGACTGTACTTTTCATAGGTATCATCAAAAGAACCAGAACTGAAAGGAAAAGCTGTTCTGTTCAGTGATGGGGGCAATAAAGGCAGCATCTGGGGATGCGGTGTTAACTTTCATGTGGGTGTTTGTGTCTTCCATGTTTGGTTTGTTCACAAACCTGATAGTTACTGCCCTTGGTCTTCAAACCCTGGTCTGGGCTCCTCTGGTCATTACTACTTTTATTGTCTTCACCTTTGTTTTCTTGTTTAACTTGATTGGTGAAGCCTTGGGTGGTGCCAGTTTTAACCCAACTGGTACTGCTTCTTTCTATGCTGCTGGGGTTGGTGGAGACACTCTCTTCTCCATGGCCCTCAGATTCCCTGCTCAGGTATGTATTTACAAACATCATTGGCTTATCAAACACGGTTGAATTGTACTTGTTATTGCATGCATGCATGTCTTTCTTTTGTTGTTCATCAGCTGTATTGATTTCTTTGTGTTTGGTTTCTCCTTTTTATTGGGATCGTGTTTAAGGATTTAAGTCCTTAATTATCATGATTTGTTTTGTTTGTAAAGCAAGATGATGGGATTTGAGTGTTCTAGCTTCCTTTGGGTCCCTCCTTTTCTTCCTTTTTGGTTGTTTTGTTTCTTTTCTTGGAACTTTTCAGTTCTCTGGTTGCCTTTCATGGTTTATGGCTTCTGTGTCTTGATTTCTCTGACGGAAGAACATTATCCACAACCATCCATCTTCCAAAAAGAAGTAGCATAGTTTTGAAAAGAACAGCCATGATTTACTGTCCAAAGAAATTGAATAGAATTGTTAAAGGAAAACAATTTGGCAGACACTCTGTCACAACAAGACCAGAGCAGTTGTGCCAAAGCTATTCGGAAGCAGGATTGAATGGGAATGATTAAAATATTAACAACCGAATGTCTCCTTGACAGGCAGCAGGGGCTGTGGGAGGTGCGTTGGCTATCATGGAGGTGATGCCAGTTCAGTATAAGCACATGCTTGGGGGGCCTACTTTGCAGGTGGACTTGCATACTGGAGGCCTTGCTGAGGGGGTTTTGACCTTCTTAATGAGTTTTGCTGTTCTTGTAATTATCCTTAAAGGCCCTCGTAACCCTCTGGTGCAGACATTGTTTCTTGCCATTGCGACCATAACATTGGTGGTTGCAGGTTCTACTTACACCGGTCCTTCCATGAATCCTGCCAATGTGAGTATCCCATTTGTCTTTGCTTCTCAATTTCATAGTCATCTTTCCTTTGAGAAGATATGTGGAGTGCTTATGAATCTCTCAAATAATGCAGCAAGCTGTTTTTTTCGTACTTATAGTTTAGATTATAAAAGCATAAGCTCCTAAACATAGCGTGCATGATGCAAATCACCTTTATTTTTCTTCCGCTTGTTGTTATACTGTTTTTTTTTTCCTTGCAGCCATTTCTGTATTTTGGTTAAGATCGTTTCAAATGTATGACTGACATTGCCTTGCTACAATGTCTCATAATGTCTGAGTTCATCTCTTCTCTCTCTGTTTGACAGCGTGTAAACCTGTGTAATTCAGGAAATGTAGTGGACATGAGATAGGGAAGGTCAGAGCCATCCATCTCCTCTTTGAAAATACTTCTGCCAAGTCTTGGGATATTCTGCTCAATTTCATGGAAAAAAACTCCTATCTGATTGACAAATCTCACTGATCCAACACATCCCCTTCTCTAAACAAGCAAACTACAAAGAGCAGACTATAAACACTATTAAACAAGCGAACTCCCACCAACTCCAACAAACTAAACCATAAAAAAACATTAAAATTTCCACCTAAAAACCGTCTCATAATTCAAGAAATTCAAGAAAAACTTCGCAACTCATAAAATCCCTTTCACCAATCTGTTTTTATTCTTGGTTTCTTTTATGTATCTCATTGTTAAGTGATATTCTTTTGGTATCGAATAGCTAAGGACTTTGCTCTTTCTCATTCTTGACTAGATGGGATACACAAGCGCTTTGCTCATCTTTCTCCTCGGTATATAGACAAATAATAGGGAGGAACATAAATGACCTCTTCGTCCTTCTCCCTTACGCTCACTTCTAACTGATTATATGCAGGGCAAAGTTAACATAATTTAATGTCATGATTAGCAGCTTTTTCTCCGGGCATCTAGGTCGTTCTACCATTAACATTGTCTGGATTCTTAAATCTGCAAAGAGCAAGGGGGATGGGGAATAAAATGTTGATCGGGACTATTCTTTCTTTAAGGAAAATTAGCTTTTCATAAATGTGCAATGTATTAGTGTTGTTTTATTGCTGGTGATGGTGGTGGTTCTGGGCAATATTGCAGAGGTGGAGGTTGTGATAGCAGGTGGAGATGGATGTGACTGACAGTAGTTACAGAAGAGATCTACAATGTGGATATTATTACCCAGATTAAACTTTTATTGCTACCAATGAAGACAGGTGGAAACAGGGGAGGAACCCCTTGTTGTGTTGCATTTCGTTTTGGGATATGGAGCATGAATTTTTAATGTTGGTTTGATACATTGAAACGCGTTCTTTGTTCCATCCAGCCTATATAGAAGCCGATGGTTTTCTTTGGAATTTATAGTAAGGATATATGATAGATAATCAAAGTAGTTCAAGAGAAATCTGGCAACAAAGTTACATTTGCAGATATGCAGATTAGTCTATTAAGGAAATTGGATCGGAAAGTTTACCTTCCAGGATTCCTTGGAAACTTCTAAAGTATAGCCATCCTCCTGATATGGAAGTATGGAACAATAATTAAGAAAGGTTATAAATTGCCGAGAAATTATTCAAAACTGTTGGGAAACATACTCCCTCTCTTACTTTCATAAAGACTTTGTGGGGTTCGTGAATAAATGTGAGCAAGGGAGTACAAGTTCTTGGAGTTTATGAAAGGAATTCAGCTTTAGAAGTTTTTCAGCCTGTTCTTTAATGGTTTCATTTTGAAGTTTGATTACCTGCAATTAGAGCTTTGACAGTTCTGCACATCTATGGGATAGAAAGGATCTCTTACATATGTCAAATTCAAGTTTTGGAGACTGACCTTGCTCGCACCATTTTGATAGAACTCTTGCCTTTCATTTTTCGTGAGTATCATGCATGCTCTCATTTGCTTACTAAACTTTCATTCAAATTTTACATCTTTTACTTAGGTAATAGAAGGTCTGCATATGCATCCACTTATCCAAAGGTAAGTTAGTATGGTTGTCAATTATGAGTGCAAATTCTAGATGCTGGAACTGCGATAGATTCATGTCTAAATTGCTATTAAACAGCGAAGTAGGCAAAAGTTCACCAAATCCTTCTTAAGTTCCTTAATGTAGGTGTGTGTTATCTCAGTTTTTTTGTAATGCCGAACAAAAATTGATGAGAATACTCCGTCTTGATGTTCCTGTGAGGGATGGATCAAATTTTGACCACTTGAGAGGGCCCAAACTAAGATTAGTTTTTTGTTTCATCTTTTTTCTTTCTCAGGAGAGGGGTAGGGGGTATATGAGCTGCCATTGTTATTTCCTCTTCCTTCTTTGCATCTGTTGTGTCTTCATATAGAACTCTGAGTTTGTCTTGTCATAATGTTTGTAACATGGAAACTGTGAGAAACTAACTCCTAAGCATGTTAATCCCTTGCACGTTCTGCTGTTGCTTTTTTATCTTCAGAATACAATTTGGCTATGGCGTGAGGATTGATCTTTGACTCAGTAGAGTCTTTATCTTCATGGATCAAATTTTAAGATCTGAGAAGTTTGTCATGGCACTTGTTTTTGCTAAAGGGAGAATGTAATGTTTTGAGATATAATCAGATTGTAGAGCCCACCTGTTACATACAAATTTCTGTTCTTTCTGGGGTATATCTTCGATCTAAAGCCTGGTTCTTACATGATCATCTGCATGTTAGATTGTTATTAGAGGGCTTCACATGATTGCAACAACGCTATTCTATTACCATTTATATACTCTAGAGATCATAGATTCATGGAAGTCTTAATATGAAATGCTTGTCTTTTGATTGGACATTTAAGATTTTTATCCGCAATAGATCCTGATGATGGTGTTCTAGTTTTTCATTTGATGTTTCTAGTTTTCTTGAACATTTTGATGCAATCAAGTACATTTTGATGCAAATCTAGTTTTCTTAAACTGTTTGGAAATCCAACAAATTCTGTAGCTTATCCTCTGCTGTTCTCCACAGGCCTTTGGGTGGGCATATGTAAGAAAATGGCACAACACATGGGAGCAGCTCTATGTTTACTGGATCTGCCCCTTCATCGGAGCGATATTGGCCTCCTGGGTCTTCCGTGCTGTCTTCCCCCCACCAGCACCCAAACAAAAGAAAGCCTAAAATGACAGAGCTTAGCTCATCATAAATTACATTGCTCGATGCGTCAAATGTAATAAGAACTTCAGCATTTCATTTCTCTAGTCATGTTAGACTATTAGATCTTGTTTCCTTGCTCAATTCTCGATTTGAACCAGCAGGGAAGAACTTTTAGTGGGATTGCAGCAACCTGGACCGAGTCATCTTAATCTTGCGCTTTTTGTGCAGAATTCATTCCGGCTAGATTAGCTCTTGGTTTGGATGCCATAAAAGTTAGAAAGCAAGGTTCTTGATGCTGACATGCCTTTTCCGTATTGCTAAGCTAGTTTGTAGAACATATGTTTTTTAAAATATTTTTTTTTAATATATTAAAGTAATATTTTTTATATTTAGATTATTTTGTTGTATTAATATTAAAAATAATTTTTAAAAAATAAAAAAAATATTATTTTGATATATTTTCGAGTAAAAAGTACTTTGAAAAATAACTGTAACTACACTCTCCAACACATGCATTTTAAAAATATATTTTACTTGAAAAAATATTAAATTAATATTTTTTAATATTTTTGAATGATTTTTTATATGCTAATATTAAAAATAAAAAAAATCTGAAAAAATTATTTTAATATATTTTAAAATAAAAAAATATTTTAAAAAAACACACGGCTATATATTACACCGGTATAACTTATACTTTTATAACCAATCCTCCTCGTCAATTGCTCTTTTATCAGTTTTGTTGGAATTGCAACAAATAATTCATCCGGTGTTTCATGTCGTCTGATTCAGTTAAAGATTAAAAAGACTATATTATTCTCAAATATGTCTAACATTTATGTTGTTAATTAATTATACACATGACTCGTTTCATTTTCCTAAATTCCTAAATTATTTAATGAATGTCTAACATTTATGTTGTTAATTAATTATAGCTTTGAATTAAAAAAAAACCGCCAACTCTCATGCAACTATTCTTGCACATTTAGAGATGATAATTTCCTCTTAATTATTTGATGTTTCATGTCGTCTGATTCAGTTAAAGATAAGGAATGGATAAAATTCAATCCGGTTTGATTATGTTTTTTTTAATTAATGTGGGTGTCTGGGTCAGCTTATATGCACCTCGACTAATCACACGGGTCTTGAAGTTAACGACCATGTAAGTCTCTAGTGGCCCTGAGCAAGGGCCGAGCCGAGAATTTTTCCTGCCCTGAGCTATTAAATAAATATATAAATTTTTTTAAGATAAATTATTAACTCGTGTACATAAATTTTTAAAGTTAATAGTAAAGTTTTAATTCAAATACACTACCCAAAATATTAAAAAATAAATTTAAAAGTATATAAAATTAAAGTGAAAGTAAAAATAAACTCACTATTAAAGTTACATCCTTCGATGTTTTGTGGAATATAATTCATCTATAATCGAATTTAAATCGATATTGTAACAACCCCTCAACCAGGATAAAATAATAATCTCATGTTAACTGAAAAACAAAGTAATTAAATTTTTTCTCTCTCTCAATTCCTCCTTTCTTCACTTGATTCTTCCTTAGATTAGTATTTTATAAGTTAGACTTTGTAAGTTTACAAGGTTATTCTCTCACTTTTTTTATTTCTTTTTCTTGGATTTTTTTATGTTTTTCCTTTACTTTTCTCTCTCGCCTTTTCTTTTCTTTCTTTTTCTATTCTGCTTCTGCCCAGGCGGCAACATATAAAAGGAAGGAAGAACTGATTTGTTTTATTTTTTAATGGAAAATAATCATTTTACCCTTAATGAGTCGTTTTGTTTTTATTTGATGTTTTTTTTGTTAGCATCACCAAACTCTGTTCATTCTAAAATTTTAACCATATTTTATTCAATATATTTTAAGATCCTTCGTAAAATTTCAGCTCAATCTGATAGTCGGATTGAAAATTACACCCAATAACGTAAAACTGATCAAATTGTGATTTTTTATCAAATTTCTGAATTTCTTCAAAAATTCTGAAATTTTAACCCAAGCTAAAGTATCATATTAGGCTCCACGTAAATTTTCAGAATTTTTTGATACCTCAATTAGGAATTACAAATTTTCTTTACATAAAACTAAAAAAAATATTGATAAAATCTTGACCTGGGCTAGAGCCCACCCTAGCCCATACATGCCTTCGCCCTTGGCCACGAGGTTTGTGGAACTCGAACTAGTGATTTCTAAGGAGCAAACATAAAATTTGACCAGTTGAGCTACAACTCTCAAGGTTAATCTGGTTTGAGTATTGTTTGAAATGGAAGTGACCGGGGTTTACCCAAACCCATTGCCATCAATTTTTTAACCTATTCTTATTTTTTATTTCATGGAGTTGTTATTTTATTTTTTAATGTAATGTATGAGTTTTTATATTATTATTTTTGAAGGATCTTTATGATTTTATGTATTGATTTAAAGTTGTGCAATATTTCCATCCATGAATCATAGTTATTTCCATTCATAATTTATGATTTTATGCATGAGTTTGAAGCATGAGCTATATTTTATGGTTTTAAAATATAGTTTGGTTTTTAAGCTTAAATCTTATTTTTCAGAAATTAATTTAAGATAAATAAAAAATTAGTCGATATTGAGTAAAAATAATTTATTTTTCAATCCAATTTAAATAGATTAGTGATGAATTTAGATATTCTGAATACTAGAACATCTTATGAGTAATATGATTAATTCAAAGAATCTCAGTGTATGTATAGTTTCCTTTCACATAAAGTGAGTTATTAATGAAATCACTTTCTTTGAACTTTACACAAATCTCAAAAGTCTTGCACTTTACACTATCTCCCCCTTTTAAAAAGAATTTTTAAAAATTTTTATTTTTAAGTAATTTTTTATAATTATAAATCATTCTAATATTAAATATAAATTTTAAAAATAAAAAATATTATTTTAATATATTATAAAGCACTAACTTTTTTTTAAAAAAAAAAAAAACACTACACACTTTGCCTGAACTAGAAGTATACAGAGTCTCTCATTCATTTAAGACTATTTATTGATTAATTCATTTATTTCCCATCTCTCTCTTTCTCTCAGAAAATTTAACCGCAAAATAAGGAAAGCTGGATCCATCACAGGAACCAGCGCAATCCTTAACAATAAAGCCACCACAACCACCACCTCCGGTGGCCACCTCCACCACCACCAACGGCCAGATCCGTTACCGCACTCCCTCCTCCGCCGAACTACTCCTCGAAACGGGCTCCACCGCCACCTCCCCGACCAACTCCGACAAGGCAATGAAGCGACCAGGCATGCGAAACGAGCCACTGAGTGACAAGGTCCACAAGTACAGAGGAGTGTTGCTGGTGATTTCGATCCCGATGCTTTTGATCGCTTTTGTGCTGTTGGTGATGCCGAGTCGTGAGGATTATGAATACGGAGGAGGAGTGAGTCGAAAGATGTCGCCGAATCTTGTTAGGGATTCGAGGAGTTATGCGGTTATTTTTGATGCCGGGAGTTCAGGGAGTAGAGTTCATGTTTTTTGTTTTGATCGGAATTTGGATCTTGTTCCTATCGGTAAAGAACTCGAGCTTTTTGTGCAGGTAATTAACTGTTTACTTCGCATTTAATTAATTAATAGAATGTGAATTGTTTTTTTTTTCCTATACATCTTGAATTTTAGTGAGGTAATATTGCTGTAATTTGTGGAAATTGGATTTTGATTGGAAATGAGTTACATATTTTTTTTTGTGAAATTTTTAGTTTGCTTTAGTAATTTTAGTGAGGCCAAGTTTCCGTTGGCTGAGAAGTTATAATGGAAAGGAAAGATATTGTTGGTGATAGTGAAAGAGTCTGATGCTGCTGTAGTTGATTTTATTGTGTTTTGCCTGTGGAAGTTGAAGTTTGGTTCAATTTTTGAGGTTTAAGAGTGAGAGTATGTAGCAGAGAATGAAATCGGGATGGGCAATGTCTTATTAGGTTTGATGAGGTTTTTTGATATTCTTTGGCATTTTTTTCTTTATTTTTAATTTCTTGGATTGAAAATGCTTGGTGAGTTTAGGAGAAATCAGGGGATATTTTGGAAGATCGGGTATTTTTATTTAATTGTTTCCAAAAAATAAGCAATTTTTTTCTCAAATTTTGTTCCTGAGAAACAAAATGAGTGGTTTTAAAATGATGGCAATGGTGGCTTCAGCACTTTGTTTCATACTGTTTTGTTATACAATTTGTGCTCCTGATGTTGTTTTGGTGTTCTGGTTATATAGCTTAAACCAGGTTTGAGTGCTTATGCAAATAACCCGCAAGAAGCAGCCAAATCCCTCGCTTCACTGCTTGATAAAGCTGAAAGCTCTGTGCCTAAAGAGCTCCGACCAAAAACACCAGTCAGAGTTGGGGTGGGTAAAAAAATTCAGATCTTTTTTTTTTCGTTTTTATTATCACTTGCTTGAAACTCATAATAAATTAATTGAAGATCAAATGATGTAATGGGTTTACAACTCAACTTAATGATTTGTTGGGGTTGCTTAGTTACTGTATTTTCAATGTATATGCAGGCTACTGCTGGCTTGAGGGCATTGGGAATGGAAGCATCAGATAGAATTTTGCAAGCGGCAAGTCCTTATTTGATAGTCTATATTTTGCTTGTTTTCTCATGCTTTGTCACGGTATTGCGTGCTTATAGCCTTTTGAACTCCATGTTTGAAGGTTAGGGATTTCCTGAGAGCTAAAAGCACCCTGAAATCTGAGGCAAACGGGGTCACGGTTTTGGATGGTTCTCAAGAAGGTTCTTATCAGTGGGTATGTTTCATTGACTCTATTACACACCTACATGTTTGTACTTTCAAGTTAGTTACACTGATACTAGTATTTTCAACCATTTGAACCCCTTGTGACAATGCTGGCAATTCTAATGACTAGAGAATGATGACTAGGGTGTAATGGCATGCTATTTTGTAATAGAAGTGTTAAAAAACTGTGTGGTGTCCCCATGCTAAGTTCAATCATAAAATAGCGGGAAACTTTCTACAATAGAACTAGCTAGTCAGTAGTTTCATAAATTGGAGATTACAAAGAAAAGTCCTGTTAAATTTTAGTGAGTGCACCAAGTTGGATAGAAATGCTGTCCTTCTCAGAAGAAGGCTAACTCCATTTGCAAAGGCTTCTCTTGAATTAGGATGAAAATATGAGCCTTCATGCATGAGTTTTATGCTCAACATTAGTGAATCACTAACTAGATATGAACACTTACTAGATGACGTTTGCATCACTTACCTATCTTGATATCTGGTGTTCCCTTGAACTTTTCTCCTGCTTCGGTTTCTATTTACACTCCCCATTACATGTGCTAAAATGCACTGGATATCAGTTACGTGACCAGTTCATACATCATAGTACCTCTGCATTGGCTTCCACCCTAGTCCGATAGTGTGTTTGTGCTTTTCCTCTGGTGTCACATGCTGACTTTGTGATCATACAAAGTGCCAATGTATTTTTTTATTGCATCTAGAAGGTCTTGATGTAACATATTGAATTAAGATGAGAATTTTTTTGGTCTATTCTGTCCTCAATATTATTGTTTGGTCTTTTCTTGCTTTAACTTGCATGCATTTTGCAGGTGACGATAAACTACCTTTTAGGAAATTTAGGAAAGAAATATTCAAACACGGTTGGAGTTGTAGATCTTGGCGGTGGATCTGTTCAAATGGCATATGCAATCTCCGAGATGGATGCAGCGAAAGCTCCGAGGATATCTGATGGAGAAGATACATATGTAAAGGAAATGTTTTTGATGGGAACCAAATATTACCTCTATGTTCACAGGTTCGGTTCATCACTAGCTGTGAGTTTTTGCATTTATCAGGCTGCAATAGAATTTTCCTATGTAGAAAAAGATTTGTTACAGTTATTAGCTGTTCTATGGATATGCAGTTGAGTATTTTATGACTGGAAGTTCAAAATCTAATTTTGGCATCTTTCTCGTGCACAGCTATTTGCATTATGGTTTATTAGCAGCTCGAGCAGAAATTTTGGATGCTTCAGAGGAGTCTAGCAATCCATGCATCCTGGGTGGTTATGATGGTAGTGAATTACTTCCTTTGTAAAAGGCCTGATGAGTTTCTGTCTTTGTTTTATCATGTTGTTTCATCTTCTTTTCTGATTTGAGGAATTAAGTTCTTGTTCATAATTTGTTGCTGCATAATTTGCTTTATAGAATATGAATATCCTGTGTATGATTAGAGGACATTAGTTAGAATGGTAATTTTACATGTTCAATCCTAACCATTTAACAAAAAAGTATATTTAAGAATTTGGCCAACATGCTACATGATACCATTAGATGTGCGGGGCACATGCAATGCGCGTTCTCCTTATTGTGATGTTTCCTCTCAGCTATTATTCCATTCTATATTTTCATATAATCAGTGGAAAAGTGGAATGAAAAGTTGTAATGATGTGTGGTATCTCATATAATTTAAATTTTAAAATATATTAGTAACTTCTAAAAATTTTAGACTGGATTTCAAAATGATGTTACAGCAAATCACTTTAGTAATTGAGTTTCTTTCTGGATCTTTAAAAAGTAATATAATTAGATGTGGTTATAGTTCAAATAAGAACTATATCAAACACATGTATGGTGTTTAGATGATCAAATGGACTGATAAATGTCATCTCTCTTCCTGGCCTTCAAATTGTTTAAAGGGGTATACAATTATGGAGGGAAAGACCATAAAGCATCAGCTTCTCCATCTGGTTCAAACTTGGACGAGTGCAGGAGGGTAGCTCTTAATGCTCTCAAAGTTAATGAATCGACTTGTACAAACATGAAATGTACATTTGGAGGAGTATGGAATGGTGGCGGCGGGGATGGACAGAAGAATATGTTTGTTGCATCATTTTTCTTCGACAGAGCTGCTCAGGTACCATTCATACTTGGGTTTCTTGTGAAATTCATTATAGGTTACAATGCCTTGTCTACAAATTTAGCATGCTAACTAGATTGTTTACATTTGTAGGCTGGTTTTGTTGATTCAACTTTACCAGTTGTCAAAGTTCGACCTGTGGATTTTGAGCATGCTGCAAAGCGTGCTTGTGGAACTAAACTAGAGAATGCTAAATCCATATATCACAGTTTGGATGAGAATGATCTGCCATATATATGCATGGATCTGGTCTATCAGTACACATTGCTTGTAGAGGGATTTGGTAAGTCCCTTGCACTTGAGTGAATTGTCAAGGTTCCTGCTAACTTTCGCTCCTGAGAGCTGTGCTAAGATGATGTTTACTTATCCTTGGTCATTCTTTACCTACAGCTATGGATCCATTGCAAGATATGATGTTGGTGAAGAAGGTTCAGTACCGAGATTCCCTTGTGGAAGCTGCATGGCCACTGGGCAGTGCCATAGAGGCTGTGTCATCACCAGCATAACTCTAAATTGCACTATCAGCTTAGTCACCAAACTGCATAATTTGCTCAGGATCAACATTTCGCTAAAGCAAAGAACTTTGCAGGATCGATATTGCTTCGGAGGTCCGTACAGAGTGGAAATGGAAATTTTTTGCCTATAGATTGGGAAAAGTGGAAAGGAACAGCTCCATTCGTCATCATTTATAATCAGCTTACACATTGTTTCATTAACATTGAGTGATTGATTCAATTCAGGTCATTTCGATTGCCCTTCGTACTTCCTTATCTTCTATTTTCGTTATTTATGGCAAATTCTTTTATATGTGGTTAGTATTTCAAAACATATATCAATCTGAATTATGTGGGGGGATTGATGAAATTTTACATTAATGCGTTTCATATTGGTATTTAATTTGTTTTGACTAAATCATAATTCTGCTGGTTACTTTTCTATTTATTATTGTAACCTTCACTAGCCTGTCATGAGTTCATTATAAATTTTATTTCTTAAGCATTTTGAAGGGGGGGGGGGGGGGGGGAAGCTAGTGATACAGTCCAGATTGAAACTCTATTCCGCTCAACTAAGTTGATGATGTTTTCGGCCCAATCAAGTTAGTCTAGATCTGGTTTGGTTCAGAGCTTGTTAGGGTTTTATCTTGGGTTGGTTATGAAGCTTAATTATTTATGCGGTTTTTGGCAGCAAAAATTCTTAATGAAAATGATTAATTAAAAATAATAAAGGTTTAAATAGTGTAGACTTCAACTCCTTTATTATCATAAGCTTTTGAACAATTTACAGGATCTTGATATAGACTGATTTAGCACAAGAGATGGTTTTAATTAGAGAAATATCTTTTTTATTTGTATTTTATAAGGTTCAAATATTTTTGAGTATGTCTTCCTATTGCTTTTGATTTTTATCAAAAGAATGTCACATAACAAATATTTAGATTTTTTTAGTGAAATAAAAAATATTGATAAGAAAATGAAGAATTATACTAATATATTAGTTTGTTTTAATGGAATTTAAATTATTTTTTTCTTATAAAAAATTATTATCATATAATTAAATAAAAAAATTAAATGATTTTTCTCGATGTCTTAATCTAAATCTATTTCTTAAACTTCAAGACTTAATAATTTTTTTGTAATATTTATTAGCGTATATAATCTTCAATTTATTTTATTAAATTTATATATTAAATTTTAAATTGATAAAAAAATATTTTTTAATATTAAAAAAAAAAAACATTAACACTGGCCAAGTATATGGTGGTTTGCTAAAGATTCAATCGAACAAATATGTGAAGTTGGTGAAAAAATGCCTTCGTTATTAAACAATAAAATTCAAGCACAAAAGTAAATAAATAAAGGCTGCGGTGACAATCACAACAACTTCAAACCACACCAGAATTTATTTATTAAAAGGAAAAGAAGACAGTCATATACAAATTATTCCCCCATTAATTTGTCTATTAATTATTCTTTTTCTCTCTTGTTATTTTTTTATATCTACATTTAATTATTGTCTCGAGATATAAAAAATAACTATTTTAAATATATTTATTTTATACCCCGGACAATAACCAAACGCAGCAAAATAACACAAGAAAAAGAAAAGGAGAAACTCAATTGTTTGCTCCTGCCCAGCAGCAATCTGGATAGCGAGGACAAGGGCAAATGAACTGTTCATGTTTGCCTCCCATGGCGGACGCCATGAATGTGAACAGGAGCACCAGGAGAAGAAGCAGCAGCTTCTGGGCAAATTGAAGACTTCCCTCCATTTCTGCTACTTCGACACAACTCAATCTCTCAAAATATAAGTAGGAATGGTGGTTCGGAATGAAGATCATGGCCCTCCTTATATACAAGATTAATAAGTATACATGAAACCTAATTAAGGAAAGATGAATCATTTTCTAGGTATCTTTATTTGAAAAAAAAAAAAAAAAAACTTTTTAAGATTCCATGGTTGTTAAATCCCTTGAAAACGTTGGTTTCTTAAATTATTATAAATTTTCCTATTTAGAAAACCCCTAAATTAGTTCATTCATTCAATTCATAATAAACACATTTATTTTAAAATTAAATTTCTTCGTTAGGTACAATGAGATTGACTAAAGCATTATCTTTTTTACTATTATTTTCTTATTAACATGTATGATTTTTTATTATATAATTACAAAAATTGATAAAAACGTAGCAAATCTTTATTTTCCTGACCATTTTCTTACATTTTTAGGAATAAATTTTACCCATTATATCCAAATCTCATTGTTGCTTTTGAATTTCTCATTTGTTTGCTTGAATTTTTTATTTAATGGAAAGTGAACTAAAATAATGTTTAGTAATGTTATAGAAAATGGGTTTGAAAACATTTTTCATTGTTTGACTATGCTATAGAAAATGAGCTGGAAAATAATTTATTAATGTTTTTATTTTTTTTCAAGTTTATTAAAAGAATAGAGATCAAATTTAACATATGATAAAGTTGAAGGAGGATGAAATTAAAAAAATAAATTTTAATTTCATAAATTATTTTAAATAAAATAAATAACAATAAAAAGATGATGATCAAATCTAACAGATAAAAAGATTAAAAGATACTGAAATTGAAAAAAAATCATTTTAAAATTTTTGTCAAATAAAATAAATAACAATAAAAAAAATGAGGACTAAATATGACATAAAAAAAGTTGAAAATGATGAAATTGAAAAAAAATTAATTTCATAAATTATTTCAAATAAAATAAATAGCAATTAAAATAATAAAAATCAAATATGATAGATAAAAAAAAATTCAATTAAGAAAAAGATACAAGGAAAAATAACAATAAAAAGAATAAGAACTAAAATTGATATAAAAATAAAATTATATCAAATTTTAAGGAATGAATTAAAAAAATAATAATAATAAAAATTTTAAAACAAAATATACAGTAATCAAAAGATGGATGATTAAATTTAATATAACCAATAAATAACAAGATATTTTTAAATTTTTGACATCTCTTAAAAACTATATTCCGTTCAAATTAAAAGAAAAGTACAAGCTAAATTTTGTATATTTTTCTTTCTATGCAAATTTCAAATTTAAAATATAATTAATTTTACATTTTACATATTGAAATATTGCGACCTCTAGGAAAGTAAATCAAGATTGATTCCTCTAGAAAAGCAAAAAATTGAAAATATAAGTAGGAGATAATGTTTTTATTTTTTATTTTTATAGGGTTATCATTATGATTAATTTACTTTTCAAAAATAAAATTTATGTTTATATAAATCAGTTATAAGAAGTAAAATAGTTAGATATTAATTAATAGTTAATTATTTGGATTTGTTGACATGAATTAATGATTTTTAAAATTTTTTTAACACGGATTAATGACATGATATGTTAATTAATAAAATAATTTTCTATAAAATTTTTGTACTTATAGTAGGAACGGTTTAGAATGAATAAAATCATGGCCCTCCTTATATAGAAAATTGACAAGTGTACATGAAACCTAATTATTAACGGACAGATTCTATTCCACTATTAGCTCTTTTTTTGTTAAGGGAACGATGAATATTGTAGGAGGTATCTTTATTAGAAAATAAAAAAAAATTAAAATTTTATTGTTGTAAAATCCCTTAAAAGAATTTCTAAAATTATTTTAAAAATTCATATTCTTAAAACCCATAAATTAGTTCATTCATTAAATTTATAGTAAACACATTTATTTTAAAACTAAATTTCTTCATTAGATAAAATGAAATCGAAAAAAGCATGATCTATTTATTATCAATTCATTATTAACACGTGTTTTTTATATTATTAATAAAATTGATGAAAATATAGCAAATCTATAATTTATGTCCATTTTTATATATATAAAAAAACAAGTCTTTAATTATGTTCAACTTTATATCTGTAAAAACTACTACTATGAAAAATTAAATGAAAACAATCACTTACTTAACGAGCCAAATTAATGTAATTATTTATTTTTGGTAAGGATTATAAATGATATTGGTTTTAAATTAATTTTTCAATTAACCTCTCTTTTTTTAATGCAATTTTCAAACCTAAGATGTGATTAATCAAACTTGTTGCATATTAAAATATTGTCTAATTTTGAGAATGTAAATCAAAATTGATTCACATATAAATTGACAATATAATTAGTAGGAGATAGTATATTTTATCTTTTATTTTGTATTTCTATAATAATAATCAGGTGATCATGATTAATATACTTATAAAAAATGATATATGTGTTTACATAATTCAATTATAAAAATAAAATAAATTTTATACGAATAAATAATAACTTTAAAGTTATGAAATAAAACTTTATAATCAAACCATTATTTTCAAAACTAAAAAGAATTATTCTAATCTTTTCATGTTGATAATGCATTAAGCATTAAGATATATAATGTGCCCAAGTAAAGTTAGAAAGGAATTTGAAAGGCAACTATATAACAATAATTACAATAATTTGGTTTTTTAAGAAAGTGATTATTTCTGTTTGATTTTTCAACAAAATTGATGATTTTTTGTTAAGGAAAGATGAATATTGTAGTTGTTATCTTTATTAGAAAATAAAAAAAATATTAAAATCCTATGGTTGTTAAATCCTTTAAAAATGTTTTTTCTTAAATTATTTTAAAACTTCCTATTCTTAAAACGTGTAAATTATTTGATTCACTAAATTTATAATAAATATATTGCATTGATGAATTTTAACACTAATCTTAAACGAATTTTTTTTATATAAAAAAACTCATTTTATCTCTATAAAAAACTGAAATAACCACACAGAAAAAAAAAAAAAAAGAGAAGAAAAAATAATTAAAATTAAGTACTTTCTTTTTGTTGATTTTCAATAAACCAACAAAATTAAGCCTCTATATATAAGCCTAGAGAAGAAGAGTTTTTATTTTTTTGATGTGGGACGAAGCTTTATGGTTAGAATTGTTTTTTTTTTGTTTGCCAACTCTTCCTAAGGTTATTTAATATCAATTTTTATTTATAAATAGGTGAATCTCACTTTTAATTAGGTCTCTAATGTTACTAATAACCATGTTAAAAACCAATTTCTTTTAATTATTTCTTGCATGAATGAAAATTAATTGATTGATATACAAAAACAAAACAAAAAATTGTAAAGAGAGTTTACTAGTAGTTACTACATCT
Organism: Populus trichocarpa; assembly: GCF_000002775.5. NCBI lineage: Eukaryota > Viridiplantae > Streptophyta > Magnoliopsida > Malpighiales > Salicaceae > Populus > Populus trichocarpa. The sequence goes on from NC_037303.2 coordinate 4,325,159, forward strand.
AAATAGATAACATTTGGCTTTAAACTTTTTTTTAAGTAATTCTTGATTTCATAAGTTTTAATAAATTCAATATTTAGAAATTCTAAAAAAAAAAATCAAATTTTTCATTAATATAAATGATTTAATTAAAAGTATTCCGTACAAGATTTGAGAATATTAAAATCATAAATCACCCCTTAACAATAGATGGCAATACTTTTGACCCTAGATTAATGGATGTGTTCAGTAGCTGAAGTTATTACTTCTATGAAAGAGTTGACAATTAATATGGAGGTTTACTGTTCATACTTGGCTTCTTCTTCTTTTTTCAATTGCCACCAATTTTTTTCCCTTCCCCCTTTTCTTTATTTCAATTTTGTCCCTTTTTTTAATCTAAATTTCATTCTTAATTTTTTTAATAGTCTTCCGGGTTGTTTTTGTATTGACAAAGTCAACCAAATCACTTCAAGACAACTCCCACGTGATTTGATTTTAAACTCGGGTTAAGTAAGGAATCAAGTCGAGAGATTTTTGTCAATTTCATCTTTTTTTCTCTCAACCAGATTGTTTTTTTTAACTAGGTTATGTCTCGACAACTCCCACATAGTTTAACTTTAAACTCAAGCTGGGTAATAAGTTGTGTTAAAATATTTTTTATGTCAGTTTTATTTTTTCTTTTAATTTCATCAACAAAATATTTTTTATTGATCTATCGGAATATGTTTAGACCGGTCAAGTTGATTGGATTACGTTAGATCAACTCTCACATAGTTTAATTTTAAACTCAGATTAGTCAGGAGGTCGAATCAAAAGATTTCAAAATTAACCCACTAGATTATATTTAATAAAAATACCAAATAATTATTAAATTTTAAAAAAATTGAATTGACAACACATACCCGAAACTAGAATGAAGCTCAAGAAAAATAAGTAACATTCAAGTCCTATGTTTTTTAATATGAAGTATTACTTGCTGTTTTTTAACATTCAAGTATCTGAGAATTGCTACAATGAAAATATGAAAAGAAGAATTGCGACAATCTTTTTCTTTAGTTACTTACTGTTTCTGCAACCCTTTTGAATTTATACACAATCAAACAATTTCTAGTGCAATGATTTACTGTCAACCATCAAATTCTTATCATGCCAAAAAAAAAAAAATGAAAAACAGAAAAAAAGAAATGTGAACCATTATTATGCATCAAATCTTTGTAAATATATTCAAATAATATTTTTTTAATTTATTTAAATTTATATAAGTTATTATCCTCAATGATCCCAATTAATAGATCTGTTCTGCCTGATTGAATATTTTTTTTTAGCTTTGCTATATTACAAAAATAAAATTAGTTGAAAGAGCTATTATATATATATAAGAGGCTCGGTTGTTGAACAGGGAGTAGATTTAACATTTTCGATATATTATTGTTTAAAAGTAGCTCTAATCACGAGGACTGTTTCCCCAAACAAATCACGTGTATCATGCAAAACCCGACACAATAATTTCAGTGTCCCAAAAAAAAAAAAATGCACGCACAACACGTTTTCTATTATTTTTTTAAATAATTGTTTTAATAAAATAGAAAGAAGGCAAACCAAGCATTATGGAGTTGTGTGTAAGGCTTCTTGATAGTCAAATCTGATCATTCATCGTCTTACTAGAAGCGTAGTCGTGCTCTCTTCCACATGGTATGACGCATGTAAACAGATAATGGTTGGATTGCTATCAGTGATCGATTTTTGTGTTTTCTTTTTTTTCTCTATCTTGACAACTAAAATGCACAATTATCCTCTTTATTTGTTATTTGTCAAATCAAACATGTTTTCCATACTCAAGTACCTTGAGTCTCGCATGGTTGCTAGACCCACACACCTTGGGTTTGGCATAGTTTGCCAGACCTAAGATATCTGGATCAAAAAATTTAAACTTTTTCAAAAGTATGATTGGACTTAAAAAACAAATCTTGCCTCATTCAAGTAGGATTTCTCATTCACATGCAGTAGAACTTACTGCAAACTCTTTTTTGTTTGTGCAACTTATTTTATAAATTTGTTATATTCAAAGAGGAAAGAATATAAAAAAATGTTGAGTTCTAACTGATTTTTTTCAAGTCTTCAAACATAAACTTTTCTTTTTTGTATGCATTGTGGATGAAAATATTAATTTTATTTTTCTATCCAAATGTTAAAACAATTTTTTAAAGGGTTCATGCTTTTTTAAATTTGAGATGTTGTTGCATGATTTAATTGTCAAAGTTTGTTACAAGGAGAGTTTATTCTATATTATAACTATTAGTATATATGAAAATTTGAAATATATGATCATAAGAGAAAACTTTTAAACTTTTGAATTGATACATTATATTGTAGGAATAGAAAATATTGTATATGTAAAAGACTTATTATCCTTTTGACTTTTTTAATTTGTGCAATTTTGTAGATGATTTCTTCACTAAAATTAGAGATTAATAAAAATAATTGAGTGATTTTTAGGGATGCATGTAGTTAATATCCCAAAATAGAAGAAAGAAATATAGAAAAGATAAAAATATATTTGGTTAAAAAGACAAAGATGAAAATACAAAATAAATATTTTTTTAGAACAACTATAAGTGAATTTCTATATTAAAAAAAAAGAAGAGAATGGGTCTGGCAACCATGCCAAGCCCAAGCGCCTTGGGTCTAACATCAATGTCAGGCCCAACTTATTTGGGTTTGGCAACCATGTTAGGTGCCAGACCTCGGCGCGGACTGGCATGATTGTTGAACCCAAGTGTGGGTCTGACATGGATGATAGATTCAAGCAGCTTGGGTGTGACAACCTTGTGCAAGTGTACTATGGACCAAGACATGGTCCACTATAGACTACCACAATGGATTTTTCAAGCTCTAAAGGCTTGAGAGGGGGCTATTATTGTCTTTTCACATAAAGTTAAATTATTATTTTACATTTTAGTTGAAAAATTGAAGGACTAGTTGTGGGGGTATTTCATTATTTTTATAGGTTCATTGGTGATTAAACGTTTCAACGGAGGTATGGTAGCCTTTCCATGAATATTTGCATATTAAAAATATTATTCTACCCCTAAGATTAAAAAAATTATGATCTGTTATCCAGGGGTTTTCTAACCTTTCACAAACTGTTAGATAGTTAAAATACATCTTTAACCTTGAAAAAACTGAAAAAAAAAAGCAAAATTAGTTAATAGCATCTTTAATTTTTCAACAAAATTAATGATTTTTTTTGGATTTATTGACAAGAGTTGATGATATGATATATTAGTTAATAGCATGCTGTAATTATCACTTGAGCACCATAAATGTTTTGCACTTATAGTAGGAAAGGTTTTGAATGAAAATCATGGCCCTCCTTATATAGAAAATTGACAAGTATACACGTAACCTAATTATTAATGGACAGATTTTATTCCCATATTTGCCTTTTTTTTTTTGTTGAGGAAAGATGAATATTGTAGTAGTTATCTTTATTAGAAAATAAAAAAAATTTAAAATCTTATGGTTGTAAAATCCTTTAAAAACTTTTTTTCTTAAATTATTTTGAAACTTCCTATTCTTAAAACGTGTAAATTATTTGACTCACTAAATTTATAATAAATATATTGCATTGATGCATTTTAATACTAATCTTAAACGAACTTTTAAAAAAAAAAACTCATTTTATCTCTATAAAAAACTGAAATAACCACAGAAGAAGAGAAAAGAAAAAGAAAAGAATTAAAATTGAATACTTTTTTTTTTTGTTGATTTTCAATAAACCAACAAACTTAAGCCTCCATATATAAGCCTAGAGAAGAAGAGTTTTTTTATTTTTTTTGATGTGGGACAAAGCTTTATGGTTTGATTTTTTTTTGGAAATGTGACATTTTAAACAAATAGCTGAAATAGGTTGACACAAATTTCAAGAAAGAGAGATAAATGAAAAAAAATTGAGGCAATAAAGGCATTCTAATATACTCAGATTATTTTATCGTTTTAGTATTATTTTAACCTTTTAGTATTTTTTGTTTAGTTTTAGTTTTTTATACTTGTTTTATATTTTACAATAAATTATTTAGTTTGTTTTGTGCTTAATAGTACTATAAAGACACAAAATGTTAAAAAAAACTAAATGAAGCGATTTTAGCATAATTTGAAGTGAAGGACTAGAAAGAGAACATCAGGACAAATCATTAGAGCTTAGAAGTATAAATTCTAATTGCTTTAGAAATCCAACTTGAATAAGAAATCCTAGTCGCATTAGGATTGGTCAGAGTAAATTTGCAGATTGGACCTTCGTGTACTCTTTTGGTTATCTCTAGAGTTACAAGTGGACTTTTATTATTATTCAAATTGGGATGAAAACTAGACATTTGAGGTTTTTCATCCACATGTGGTAGGCCAAGTAATTCAACCAATCAAGATATAACAAAATCTATGCAGAGGCTGACCCGATATGACTTGATCAACTTGATATGAGCTCAAAAGTAATCTGAATGACCGGTAAAAATGTAGGTTGACTAACAAAAATTCAAGGCAATATTGTTTTTTAAAAAATATTGAAACAACAATATGTTGGATTGACTTGGGCCAACCCGAGTTAATATGTTAAATCCACAACCGGGATCACAAGACCATGATAACCCAATATCAAACAAATCAAAATAAATTATGAAGCTTCCCAATCAACCCGGTACTTAAAGATGGAATTTACAAAAACTCATAAAAAATAAAAAAAATGAACTTAATTAACCTATCAAACCCGTGACTTACGTCATGAAATCAAGATATCCTTATAGAAAGTAAATAAAAAAATGACTTGAGTCAACCTACAAAACCCGTAACATAGGTTATGAGATTGAGATAACCCTATAGAAAGCAATTTGAAACAAATTATAAAGCTCAATTTCCAATAAACCCATTGTTGAAATTAAAAAAAATCTAAAAATATGTCACAATAAAATGACCGAGTTTACCCAGGTTAACCCGCAAATCACATGATCCGAGTCATGAGACTGAGATAATCTCCTAGAAAGAAAACTAAAACAAATCATGAAGTCTAATTCATAATCAACCTAATGTCAAAAGATGAAAAAAAAAAACTACCAATTAAAAAAGAAAAAAATAGCTCGAGTCAAACGGGTTAACTCGTGACACGTCACTTGAGTCATGAGACTGAGATACCTTCATAAAAAGCAAAGTAAAATAAATCGTGAAACTTAATCACTACAAGATTTCACGTATTCACCGATGGATTACGTCCGTCGGCTTTCTCTTCGTCAGTGATTCCCCATTCCGTCGCTATATCGGTCGGAAAAACAAAAAAACCATTTGCCGATGGTTTTACAGACAGAATTTGCGCGCCAAAAAAAAGTTTCCTGCTTGAAATATACCGACGGATTTTATTTCGTCGGTGATATCATGATTTACCGACGGCTACGTACCGTCGGTAAATTTGTCAGTGAGTGTTTGAAATACCGACCGAATATATCCGTCTGTAAAGTCGTCGATAATTGTGGCAGCTACTGTCAAATGCAGACGGCTTCAGTCCGTCGGTAATTCTGTCGGTGAGTGTATGAAATACCGACCGAATATATCCGTCTGTAAATGCGTCGGTGAACGTACTGTCAAATGCCGACGGATTCATTCCGTCGGTAAAACCCTTTGTAATAGTTTTTTCTAAATTTGTTTTTAAAAAATTATTTAGAATATATAATATAAAATTATATAAATTAATGGTAATAAAAACCAATTATGAAAATAAAATTTATTTTAAATATCAAAAACAAAAAATCAAAGTTAAATAATATTCATTACAAACTGAATGTGTTTCAAAAAAATTATTAAATGAAATTTTAAAGGTAAATAATGTTTATTACAAATTAATATAAAGGTGGAGCTGGAGGAGGAAGAGATCCTGGAGGAGGAGGCTGGTGGTTATACGGCCAAAAAGGATTAGGCGCACATGTTCCACTCTGTGTTGCCATGTTCATGACCACTTCGCGAAGCTGTTCATAAGCCGCTTTTTGTTGTACAGACTCTGCTCTTTGTTGTGCATGAGACTCTTTGAGTTGTGCGTACTCCGCTGATAGGTGGTCGTATTTTTCGGTGAGCTGAGCCGTGCGTTGCTGCAAGGCCACGAACTCCTTAGATTGGGAGCTCGATATTGATTAGGAGCTCCCAACGGTTGAAACACTACGGGTCGTTCGCAAGTTGTCGGCCGTAGTGTTAGAGAGCCCGTAAACCTGATTTTTATCGTGTCCACCTGACGATCCAACCTCCATCCACAAATCCGGATCGAATTCCGGATGGGTCAAAATATCGTCCCCGTATCTCTCCCTCAACATATTATTATAGGTCTCCTGAAAATAAAAAAAGTAATCATCATATTCAATTCAATAAACATAATAACTTACAAAATAAAATGGTTGAACAAACATACCATGAAATGTTGAGCACGATTATCAACGAACTGTTGCGCCCCCTTGTGGCGGTCTTGACTCCGCACGTGCATCTCCACAAACAGCTCCATCGGGCTCGGCTCACATCCAAGAGACGTAGCCTATAATGAAAAAAGATTTATTAACAACAACTTAATTTAACAATATATTTCATTTAAATTAATCTTACCATCCGTTTCGCATGTGCAGCAAACGAAACGGAGCCGCCAGTGTGCATTGTCACCGAGCCATGAATTGGTCGATTCCGGTTGCCAGCACCAGACTGTGAGCATCGTGTGAACCGCTCAGACGTCACGTGCTCAAGATAGTGCGGCCATATATCTTCCGGGATGTATATCGGTTTGAAATCCCTCCAAACCGCAACATCATTCCAGCCTTGGAAACCCCTATCTCTCGCGGTTTTTTTTGCCCTTTTTGTGCTTCATACCAAAAATCACGCAACCTACTTCATGCAACCAAAAATTACATTTCGAAACATAAATTTTTGTTTAAAAAAAAACTTGTATTGTTTTCGATGTTACCTAGTTGCCGTGTGATTTTCTCACACCCTCCTCGCAACAGTGTTATGCTCACTGTCCCAACAGAATTTGTTCTGTGTATAAATAATTAATTTTAAATAAAAATAATAATTTATTTACAATTATATTAATAATTTATTAGAAATAAGCTGAAAATTATAAATTAACACCAACTTCAAACCATGCATTGATTTGAGGCATCCATTCAGGATGCTTGGATATCTGACTCCATTGAAACAATGGAATCTCCATCGATGATTTAAACGCCGATGATATTACTCGGGCGGCATCAATGTTTGTGAACCTGAAAATAAATGAAATAAATTCAATAGTGATTACTTCATAAATTATGTTGTAATTTTTTTTAAAAAAATTAAAACCTTAACAAACTTACATTGAAAGGTCGTCCTTCCACTGTGCCTCATACTTGCGGGTAAATTGATTCCGCTGCGAATGCACGCTGCCTCTGCGCTGTGAAGTAGCGCTGGAAGAGGCAGCATCAGTTGGCAGCGCAGGTGGTGTAGGTGCCTCTTCTTGAGAGGCACTTAAGGAAATATCATCCTTGCTGCTAGACGAACTAGCTGCGACCATATGTGAGCGACCATCTCTGGTTTTCATTCTACGCATCTACACAATTCTATACAAATAATTATATAATTAAATTCAAATGTTAAAAAAAAATTCGACAGCACCTCCTCTATACTGAATACTACCTAAATCCACAAACCTGCACATATTAACAATAGCCACAACCAATTGACCCAATCTATACTAATTATTGAAACATATTCAATTACTAATCCTAAGGTAAATTCAACATTAAGAAATACAATTCAACAAATTATTCTACAATTATGCCAATACAACAATAAAATATATTCAATAAAAAAAAAACTCTAGACTAACAATTAAAATTAATGGAAAAAATTAAACATAAATCATGCAATAATAGAGTAAAATTAACAATTATTCCAAAATATTCAATTACTAATACTAAGGTAAATTCAACATTAACAATTACAATTCAAAAAATTATTCAATAATTATGCCAATACAACAAAACAAAATATTAAAAAAAAATTCTAGACTAACAATCAAAATAAATGGAAAGAATTAAACACAAATCATGCAATAATAGAGTAAAATTAATAATTATTCCAACATATTCAATTACTAATTCTAAGGTAAATTCAACATTAACAATAAATATTCAACAAATTAACTAATAATAATTATGCCAATACAATAATAAAACATATTCAATAAATTAAAAAAAAAACTATAGACTTTAGGAATGAAATATGCTTACTTTAATAATGTGTTGAATTCAATACTTTATCTACATTACAAAAAATACACCAAAACAATAAACATAACAAAAAAAAAATAGCAAAAAAAAAAAACCCTTAAAGTAAAATAAAATAGAAGAAACACATACCTTTTAAACTGATGAAGATTCACAAGAAAACTTGCTAGAGATTACAGGTGAAAGCTTAGAAGAATAGAGAGGAAAAGAATCGAAATTTAAGGTGAAAAACTGAGGAGAAGAAAAAATGAACTGAAGGGGCGGTCGCTGGAACTTATATGGCAGTTTTACCGACGGATTCACCTACGGATATAAAATTAATTATTATTTTAATTTATTCCGTCGGTTAAGTGTCAAAAATCCATCGGTAATGTTTGAATTTTGCACCAAAATTTTTAATAAGCCTCCATATTTTTCGTAGTTCGTCGGCAAGATGACGCGGTCAGAGATGCATTTAATGCACAACCCTTTGGAATTCGCGCAGTCCGTCGATAATTTTGTCGGTAAAATTGACCCGCCGACAACTTACCGACGGACTTATATTTGTCGGGATTGACGTCGGTGATTGTGGCATTTCAAGTAATTATTTTCGAACTCTCTATGAAATGCTGACGGACATAATCCGTCGGTATGGGCGTCAGTGATTGTGGCATTTCAAGTAATTATTTTCAAACTCTTTGTGAAATGCCGACGGACTTATTCCGTCAGTATGGACATCGGTGATTGTGGCATTTCAAGTAATTATTTCGTGTTACAAAATATATCATCCATGATCTATAATTATTTCAAGTAATTATTTCATGATTGTGGCATTTCAAGTAATTATTTCAAGTAATAAATATTTCGTGTTACAAAATATATCATCTCTATAATCTAAATTACATGAAAAAAAGGGTTTTACATAGGGCTTCATTTTAATTGTTAGTCAGAATTTTCTTCTTCTTCGTCATCAATTGAATTGTCATCACCTTTATCGCAATCTTCAATATGGATATCATCTTCTTCATCGACATTTGTTTGTCCGCTAGAGCTCAAAACAACATTCAACTCCTCTGCGTCAACATCAACAAGATCAAAGACACGAAAATTTGAATTTTCTTCCAATTCAATCGAAGGAGCAACTCGATATGGTTCAACCAACTCACTAACTTGAAAGACTTCATCTCGCACACTTGTGTCTTCGTTCTCATCCTGAACAACCTCGACACGACCCCGGGGTTTCGTTTTTAAAACGGACAACCAATCCACTCTTGATCGATCCTTTCTAAATGAAGGGGTGTATGTGTAATAAACTTGTTGACATTGCTTTGCGAAAACAAAGACATCGTTTATGTTGCGGAGTCTAGCTTTTGAGTTGATTTCGACCAGACCATAGTACGGATCAACTCTGATTCCTCTGTCAGTCGTTTCATACCAATAGCATTTGAATAAAAACATGATATTATGCTCGTTATGATATTGCAGTTCAACGACCTCTTCTAATCTACCATAGTAGTCAACTTCTAACTCACTACTAGTGGATCCCTTAACACAAACACCGCTGTTGTATGTCTTTCTTCCTTGCCCGTATTCTTCAGTATGGAAAACATATCCATTCATAAAATACCCGTTGTAGCACTTACATTTTCTTTCAGGCCCCAGGCTTAGTGAAGACAATGACTTAGGCGCACTCCTTCCCATTTGATAAACCTTATATGTAATGTACATCAATAAACAGTAAATGAACGAGAATCTCGTAATGACATGCATACGTACAGTAATTTTGCAAGTTAGAATGAGTTTGTGATAGTGCTTACATGTGTTCAGAACCACGTGGCAAATTATTCATCTTGTAATTGAAAGATCTGGGATTCGGTCAGCTGTGAGTTATTAGAGAGCAAATATTGTCGATGTTGCCTGCAAGTGATAATGAGTGTATGATATTACAATATATAATTAACAGTATATTACTCACAAAGTTTAATTAGTATTACACATATATAAACTTACTGAATAAAAGGTCTCAGCTCATCACAGTTAAATAGAACATAGTGGTGTGCTTGTTTGAACTCTATTTCCGACAAATATCTTCCTCTTACGACATTTTTAGGTGTGGGTCGTCCAGTATTGGAGAATATTGACAAGTTCCCACTGGAAGGCATTTCACCGCCATCATTATGCCATGGAACGCGATTGATTCTCGTTCTCAGATGAGGTTCGAAATAGTACGAGATAAATGTTGAGATCTCCTCAACAATATAGGCCTCACATATCGAAGCCTCAACATGCGCCTTGTTCTTAACCTTTTTCTTGAGATTAAACAAGTACCTGCATTGAATTAATCAAGTATTTTCAATTAAGAAAAACATATAAAATACTTTTATATATGAATTACATTGCAACTGTAATATCTAACCGTTCGAATGGGTACATCCATCTATATTGGACCGGTCCTCCAGCTTTTGCCTCGAACGATAGATGTATAGGGAGATGCTCCATTGAGTCAAAAAATGATGGAGGGAATATCATCTCAAGTTTGCATAGTGTCTCGATGATATTCGCTTGAAGCCTCTCAATGTGATCAACATTCAACTTGCTGGAGCATATATCTCTGAAGAAATGACTGATCTCCGTGAGTGCATCCCATATTCCCTTTGGCAACAAATCACAAAAAGCTAATGGGATGAGTGTTTGCATAAACACTCATCCCAATGCTCATACAACCACATTTTCTCATAATTTTTATGTTAATTCGTTTTTCTTCTCCATGTCTAAAGTGGTACGAATTTATCATCCTAAGAAATTACTCGCAGTTTTATTTTTATATATTGACTTTGCAAGCTAATTAGATTTGTGGGTTTTATAGGCTGGGTTTGTTGATGCCAATGCGCATACAGCCACAGCTAGCGCTGCAGATTTCAAGAAGGCAGCTAGGCGTGCTTGCAAAACAAGATTTGAGGATGCAAGATCAAGATTTCCAAATGCGCTGGAGAAGGACCTGCCATTCTTGTGTATGGATTTTACCTATGAGTATACTTTGCTTGTCGATGGATTTGGTAAGCTTTACAAGCTACTTCTCCTTTGATCAATTGCAAAAACTCATATATACATTCGTAGTTAATTAGTTAATTTTTGGTTTTTGTTTTTGTCGAAGATTGTCGGAATTAAAACGATATGTTTTCTTATATTTTTAAAACCTATTTAAGTTTTCGTCTCAGTAACTTCAACCAACCTATTATATATATATATATATATATATATATATATATAATTTGTCGCGAATACAAAAATTTTCACTTTTTAGCTCGTTCTGCCATTCTTACAGTACGGTCATGTATATATTCACAGGTCTTCATCCCCGGAAAAACTTTTCACTGGAAGGGCAACTTAAATACGAGAATTCACTTATGGAAGCTGCATGGCCTCTTGGTAGTGCTATAGAGGCGGTGTCACCTAGCAGTGTATCAGTTCTGAATTAGTATCATCCTAAAAGTACTTGGCATGTGCATGGTGGCGTTAGCATTGTTCCAAATAATAATTAATGACTCTGGTTTATCTCCATGAAATGGGTTCAAGTTGATCCATCGAGATTTATTTAGACCGGTCAAGTTGACTGGATCGTGTTAGATCAACTTCTACATAATTTAATTTTAAACTCAAGTTAGATAAAAGATCAAATTAAAAGATTTTAAAATTAACACACTAGATTAGATTTTATAAAAATACTAAATAATTATTAATTTTTTACAAAAAAAATAACTGGACAACGCAAAGATTTTTCATTCATATACAGTAGAACTTAACTGCCAACTCTTTTTCGTTTGTGCAAAGAATGGAAAAAAAATGTTGAGTTCTAACTGATTTATTTCTAGTCTTCAAACAAAAACTTTTCTTTTTTTTTGTATACATTGTGGATGAAAATATTAATTTTATGTTTCTATCCAAGTGTTGGACAATTTTTTAAAGGGTTTATGCATTTTTAAATTTAAGATGTTGTTGCATGATCTAATTGTCAACATTTATTACAATGAGAGTTTATTTTATATTATAACTATTAGTATATACAAAAATTTGAAATATATAATCATAAGAGAAAACTTTTAAACTTTTGAATTAATACATTATATTGTAGGAAAAGAAAATATTGTATGTGTAAAAGACTTGTCCTTTTGACTATCTTAATTTGCACAATTTTATAGATGATTTCTTCACTAAAATTAGAGATTAATAAAAAAAATTGAGTGAATTTTAGGGATGCATGTGGTTAATGTCCTAAAATAGAAGAAAGAAATATAGAAAAGATAAAAATATGTTTGGTTAAAAAGACAAAGATGAAAATACAAAATAAATATTTTTTTAGAACAATTATAAATGAATTTCTATATTTTCAAAAGAGGGAGCATGAGTGTGGCAACCACGCTAGGCCCAAACGCCTTGGGTCTGGCATCAATGGCAGACCCAACCTACTTGGGTCTGTCAACCATGTTTGGTGTCAGACCTGGGCGCGGACTGACATGATTGTCAGACCTGGGCGCGGACTGACATGATTGTCAGACCTAGGCGCGGACTGACATGACTCAAGCGGTTTGGGTCTAGCAACCCTATGCAAGTATATTATGGACTAATTAAGACATAGCGCATTGTAGACTTCTACAGTGGATTTTCCAAGCTCTGAAGGCTTGGAAGGGGGCTAATATTGTTTTTTCATATAAAGTTAAATTATCATTTCGCTCTTTAGTTGAAAAAATTGAAGCCCTGATTGTAGGGGTATTTCAGTGTTTTTCATAGGCTCATTGGTCATTAAATGTTTCAACGGGGCTATGATAGTCTTTTCATGATTATTTGCATAGTAAAAATACTATTCTACTTCTAAGATTAACAAAATTAAGACCTGTTGCCCAGTGGTTTTCTAACGTTTCACAAACTATTAAATAGTTAAAATATATCTTTAACCTTGAAAAAGATAAAATAATAATAATAATAATAATAAGCTTGCATATGAGGGTATTTTTGTTCTTTCACACTGTGTTTTATGTAATTTTCTATAATCATATGAGATATTTTGGTATTTTAATATTGTTTTAATATTTTTAAATTGAAAAAGTTATGTTGGACCCATATATACTTGAGTCTGACAAACAGGCAAGACCCAACTTACTTGGGTGCCAGACTCAAGTAACGTGAGTCTGGCATGTTTGCCAACGTGGGGGGGTCTGGTATGGCTGCCAGACCCATGCGCATAGGTCTGGTAGTGATGCCAAACCCAAGACCCTTGAAAATAAAAATTGATATAAAAATAAAATTATATCAAATTTGAAGAAATGAAATTGAAAATAATAATAATAAAATACATAGTAATAAAAATAATTGAGAATCAAATTTGATATAACCAATAAATAACATGATATTTTTGAATTTTTTACATCTCTTAGAAAGTATATTCCGTCCAAATTAAAAGAAAAATATTTTCAAGAAAACTAAGATAAATTTTTATTTGATTGTAAAGTATTTTTTGTTAATTAACTTTTTTTAATGGTAAATAAATATAAATAAATTTTAAAAATAATTTCTAAAAAATCACGCCTAATTATTTGCTTTGCACACCAGTAATTAGGAAAACGAGGACAAGGGCAAATGAATTGTTGATTACTGGCTCCCATTAATGTTTTTTTAACTTAATTGAGGACTTCCTTCCATTTCTATTACTTTTGACACAACCTAATATCTTAAAATACAATCATAAAAACTTAATTATTGTTCAGATTTTAAATTTATTCTCGAATAATCACAAGTTTGAATTGTTTCAGAGTCACTAGATATTTATATAATCGTTAACTTCAAGACCTGTAAAATTAATCGAGGTACACACAAACTGCCTGAACACCTATATTAATTATAAAAAAAATACAAGCAGAAAAATTTGTGCAATCCAGTCTTAAGTTACAACTTGAGCCATTAACCATTTCATCATCCATGTTAACAAAGTCAAGAAATCATCAGTTATATTTAACTTTATATTTAGAACAACAACTAATATGAGAAATTAAAGAGAAACAATCACTTGTCTAAATAGCCAAATTAATGTAATTGTTTTTTTTTATAAGAATTATTATTGATGTTTGTTTTAAATAAATTTGTCAATTAACCTATTTTTTTCTTCTTTCGATGTGAGTTTCAAACATAAAATATAATTACTTTAACTTTTTACATATTGAAATATTGCCTCTTCCTACGAAGGTAAATCAAGATTGATTCATTTAGAAAAGCAAAAAACTGAAGATATAAGTAGGAGATAATGTTTTTTTTAAAAAATTTCTATGAGGTGATCATTATGATTTATTTACTTTTAAAAGATAACATTTATATATGTTTATATAAATCAGTTATAAGAAGTAAAATAGTTAGATATTAATTAATAGTTAATTTCTTGGATTTGTTGACATGAATTAATGATTTTTAAATTTTTTTAACATGGATTAATGACATGATATATTAATTAATAGTTAATTTATAAAATAATTTCAGCACTATAAAATTTTTTTACTTACTTATAAAAAATGATATCTATGTTTACATAATTAAATTATAAAAATAATATAAATTTTATTGGAATAAATAATAACTTTAAAGTTATGAAGAAAAAACTTTATAATCAAACCATTATTTTCAAAACTATAAAAATTCTTCTAATCTTTTCATGTTGATAACCATTGTCACAGTACAGCTATCATCCTTCTTCATAAGAGAAATAGGTAGAAAATTATTATTCAAAATGCCACAACATAGTTTCCTTTTCAACCTGTATAGGAATGTCCAATTAACTAGATAAAGTTACCATTACAATACTTATTTATTTTAAAAAAATTTAAGTTAATTTTCATTGATAAATTATACATAAACTCTCTTAAATATTTTGATAAACAAATCCACTAATTTATTTTATTTTATATAATTAATGAAAATAATTTTATTTAAAATGATGTGTTTGTTACAACAAGGAAAATGTGTTACCTTGTTTGTTTTGGCGTTTTAAAAGCGCTTTTGAAAAAAAATAAAAAAATTTTATTTTTTTATTTGCTTCAAATTAATATTTTTTTTATATATTTTTAGATCATTTTGATGTGCTAATATCAAAAATAATTTTTTTAAAAATAAAAAAATATATTATTTTGATACATTTCTGAGTGGAAAACAACCGCAACCACACTCTCAAACATACTTTAGAAACCCAAAAGCAGTTGCATATAAAATTTTGAATTTTTTTTTCTTAAAATAATTTTTTTTATTTTCAGATCGTTTTGATGTGCTGATGTCAAAAATAATTTTTAAAAAATAAAATTTTTATTTTGATGCATTTTTAAACAAAAAATACTTTAAACCGCCACTACTATTACAATGTCAAACAGCCATGAATTGCATTCATTATGAGATTTGCATTAGCTTCTTCTGTAGTTATTACATATGAAAGAGATAATTCATCTTTATACAGCCCTTAACAATAGATGGCAATACTTTTGACCATAGGTTAATGGAAAGCGACCGCAGATGGATGTGTTCAGGAGCTGAAGTTATTATTACTTCTATGAAATATTTGAGAATTAATATGGAGTTTTACTGTTCAAATTAAGTGTGTGTTTTTTTTCAATTGCTCTCGATGTTTTCCCTTCCCCCTTTTCTTCATTTCAATTGATCTAAATTTCATTTTTAATTTTTTTTAATAGTCATCTGGATTATTTTATACTGACAAAGTCGACCGAATCACTTCTAGACAACTCCCACATAATTTTATTTTAAACTCGGGTTAAATAAAAAAATAAGTCAAGAGATTTTTGTTAGTTTCATCTTTTTTTCCTCTCAACCAGATTGTCTTTGAACTGGTCAAGTTGACTAGGTTACGTCGAGACAACTTCCACATAGTTTAACTTTAAAATCGAGTTAGGTAAGAAGTTGGGTTAAAATGCTTTTTATGTCAGTTTCATCATAAGAAATTTGTTTATTCATTCATCAGGATGTATTTATACCGGTCAAGTTGACTGGATCACGTTAAATCAACTCCTATATAGTTTAAACTTAAACTCAGGTTAGACAGGAGGTCAGATTAAAAGATTTCAAAATTAACCCAATAAATTAGATTTAATAAAAAATATTAAATTTTAAAAGAATTGATTCGACAACGCATACCTGAAACTAGAAAGAAGCTAAAGAAAAACAAGTAACATTCAAGACCTATGTTTTTTAATATGAAGTGGGTACACCATGGAAGCATTACTTGCACAAAGCTATCATCACCAATCAGTGTGATTTTTGTTGATGTATATTTAGGGAAGCTTTTTAAGGATTATGTTTTAAAATATCTCGAACAGAATCGATCTCCAGCAGCTCTGAGCCTCTGGGCACGAGGGGACCATTTTTCTGTCAAGACATCAAATAAAATATCATTACTGTTTAAAAGTGGACCATTTTGTAATCACGAGGACTGATTCCCCGACACAATAATTCAGTGTCCCAAAAAAAAACAAATGCACGCACAACACGTTTTCTATTATTTTTTTAATAATTGTTTTAATAAAATAGAAACAAGGCAAACGAAGCATTATCCTCTGCTTATAACAAAAGTTAAATGTTGCAGTGAAATTACTGCAGATTAAAAGATTTTTTTATGAATTATTATGGTACTATTAAGGAGAGTTGCGTGTAACGCTCATGGATAGCTAAATCTGGCCATCTGATGTCTCACTAGAAGTGCAGTCATGTCCTCTTTCACATGGTATGACGCATGTAAATAGATAATGATTGGATTGCCGTCGATGATCGATTGTTTGTGTTTTTCTTTTCTTTTCTCTATCCTAACAACTACAATGCACATTTGTCCTCTTTGTTTGTTGTTTGTTAAATCAGACATGTTTATCATATCCAAGTACCTTGGGTCTCGCATGGTTGTCAAACCCACACACCTTGGGTTTGGCATGGTTTGTTAGACCCAAGGTATCTGGGTCAAAAAATTTAAACTTTTTCATAAGAACAATTGGACTGCAAAAATAAACATTGTCTCATTCAAGCAAGATTTCTCATTCATATGCAGTAGAACTTAAATACAAACTCTTTTGTTTGTGCAACTTATTTTATAAATTTGTTATATTCGAAGAGAAAAGAATAGAAAAAAAAAATATTGAGTTCTAAGTGATTTATTTCAAGTCTTCAAACATAAACTTTTTTTTTTTTTTTTGTATGCATTGTGGATGAAAATATTAATTTTATGTTTCTATCCTATGTTGGACAGTTTTTTAAATGGTTAATGTTTTTTTAAATTTGAGATGTTGCATGAGCTAATTATCAAAGTTTGTTACAAGGAGAGTTTATTCTACATTATAACTATTAGTATATACAAAAATTTGAAATATATGATCATAAGAGAAAACTTTTTAACTTTTGAATTGATATATTATATTATAGGAAAAGAAAATATTGTATATGTAAAAGACTTATTGTCCTTTTGACTATCTTAATTTGCGCAATTTTCTAGATGATTTCTTCACTAAAATTGGAGATTAATAAAAAAAAATAATTGAGTGAATTTTAGGGAAGCGTGTGGTTAATGTTCCAAAATAGAAGAAAGAAATATAGAAAAGATAAAAATATATTTGGTAAAAAAGAAAAAGATGAAAATACAAAATAAATATTTTTTTAGAACAATTATAAATGAATTTCTATATTTTCAAAAGAAGGAGCATGTGTTTGGCAACCACGCCAGGCCCAAGCACCTTGGGTCTGGCATCAATGTCAGACCCAACCTATTTGGATCTGGCAACTATGTTTGGTGCCAGACTTAGGCACAGACTGACATGATTGTCAAACCCAAGTGGGTGTGACATGGATGTCAGACTCAAGCGGTTTGGGTTTGGCAACCCTATGCATGTGTACTATGAACCAAGACATAGTCCACTATAGACTTGCACAATTGATTTTCCAAGCTCTGAAGGCTTGAGAGGAGGCTAATGTTATCTTTTCACATAAAGTTAAATTATCATTTTGCCTTTTAGTTGAAAAAATTAGAGCAATGATTGTGGGGGTATTTCAATATTTTTCCTAGGTTCACTGGTCATTAAACGTTTCAACGGGGGTATGGTAGTCTTTTCATGATTATTTACATAGTAAAAATACTATTCTACCTCCAAAATTAACAAAATTATGACTTGTTATCCAGGGGTTTTCTAACCTTTCACAAACTGTTAAATAGTTAAAATACATCTTTAACCTTGAAAAAGACAAAAAAATAAGCTTGCATATATAGGAGTATTTGTTTTTCTTTCATACTATTTTTCGTGTAATTTTCTATAATCATTGGAGATATTTTGGTATTTTTTATTATTTTTAAATTTAAAAAGTCGTGTTGGACCCTCGTTTACTTGGGTGTAGCAAACAAGCAAGACCTAACTTACTTGGGTGCCAGACCCAAGTAACGTGGGTTTGGCATGACTGCTAGACTCATGGCGTTTGAGTCTGGCATCGAGGCCCAAGCTGCTTGGGTTTTGGCATCCAGACCTAAACTATTTGGGCTTGAGCTTGGATGTGGTATGGTTGTCAAACCTAGGCTTTTTGGGGTCTGGCATGACTGTCAGACCTAGGTATCGTGGGTTTATCATGGTGGAAGTTTAAAAATTAACCTACTTGGTTAGGTTTAATAACACTATTAAAATATTCTTCATACTCTTAATACTTTTTTACATTTAAAAAAAATTGATATTTGACCTGCTGCAGAGTGTAAGTCAATATATTAGTTAAATTATAAATCTTGAGATCACAAAGTTGAGGTATGAAAAGTCTAATCTTCACATGAATAAATTTGTTTTAGCCCAAAATATTTTCTAATTATTTTAAAACCCAAAATCTAACATAATAAAAAACAACTTTATAGGTCTTAATTTACTTCTTCCAGCATGTTTAAAGTAAAACAAAATCTCTAATGAACCAATCTCTCCAAGATGAATCCATTATTTTTAAATTCAAAAAGTCGTGTTGGACCCACGTTTACTTGGATCTAGCAAACAAGCAAGACCTAACTTACTTGGGTGCCAGACCCAAGTAACGTGGGTCTGGCATGGCTGCTAGACTCAAGGCGTTTGAGTCTGGCATCGAGGTCCAAGCTGCTTGGGTTTGGCATCCAGACCTAAACTACTTGGGCTTGCGCTTGGATGTGGCATGGTTGTCAGACCTAGGCTCCTTGGGGTCTGACATGACTGTCAAACCCAGGTATCATGGGTCTGTCATGGTGGAAGTTTAAAAATTAACCTACTTGGTTAGGTTTAATAACATTATTAAAATATTCTTCATACTCTTAATACTTTTTTACATTTTAAAAAAAAATTGATATTTGACCTGCTGCGGAGTGGAGGTCAATATATTAGTTAAATTATAAATTTTGAGATCACAAAGTTGAGGTATGAAAAGTCTAATCTTCACATGAATAAATTTGTTTTAGCCCAAAATATTTTCTAATTATTTAAAACCCAAAATCTAACATAATAAAAAACAACTTTATAGGTCTTAATTTACTTCTTCTAGCATGTTTAAAGTAAAACAAAATCTCTATCGAACCAATCTCTCCAAGATGAATCCATTATTTTTAAATTCAAAAAGTCGTGTTGGACCCATGTTTACTTGGGTCTAGCAAACAAGCAAGACCTAACTTACTTGGGTGCCAGACCCAAGTAACGTGGGTCTGGCATGGCTGCCAGACTCAAGGCGTTTGAGTCTGGCATCGAGGTCCAAGCTGCTTGGGTTTGGCATCCAGACCTAAACTACTTGGGCTTGCGCTTGGATGTGGCATGGTTGTCAGACCTAGGCTCCTTGGGGTCTGGCATGACTGTCAGACCCAGGTATCGTGGGTCTGTCATGGTGGAAGTTTAAAAATTAACCTATTTGATTAGGTTTAATAACACTATTAAAATATTCTTCATACTCTTAATACTTTTTTACATTTAAAAAAAATTGATATTGGACCTGCTGTGGAGTGTAGGTCAATATATTAGTTAAATTATAAATCTTGAGATCACAAAGTTGAGGTATGAAAAGTCTAATCTTCACATGAATAAATTTGTTTTAGCCCAAAATATTTTCTAATTATTTTAAAACCCAAAATCTAACATAATAAAAAACAACTATATAGGTCTTAATTTACTTCTTCTAGCATGTTTAAAGTAAAACAAAATCTCTATCGAACCAATCTCTCCAAGATGAATCCATTAATATTAAGATCAATATTTTATGTGATCGAAAAGTGGTTGGTTGAACCTTTTCTCTCCTCTTTTTTCTTTTTTCAATGCCTTTTTTTCTCACATTTCTCAAAATTCAGGAACCAAAATAAAAATAAAATAAAATTGAATATTAAAACATAAAAGTACTAAGATAACAGAGACCGTTTTGTTTTTTAAATAAAAATTTCAAGAACCAAACTAAAGGTTTTGCGCCCCATGAAAAATAAGAAATAAAAGGGGCTTTGTTTAATATCTTGTGATTTTAAAAGCATAAAAGTATGAGATGCTAACTTAATATATGAATTTATCTTTTGTGAACATTCGAGCCTTCAACATGATTATTTGATGAGTGTTATTTATTCGAAGGTTTTGTATTTCCAGAATTTGTTTAATATCTTGTAAAGACTATATTTGTATTACATATGTGCATGAAAATGATAAAGGCATGTTGGAATTTAACCATTTGAACCTATAAAACCAACCTACACTATGTTATCCATTAATGGGGCGCTTATTCATCTTTTCTTTATTTTACCCATGTTTTATGAGCCTTAACTTTTCATATGTTTTCTTTTCCCCAATTAAAAACTAGTAGAACATATGTGTGATGTTTATATGGGTTCATGGTAGGATTTTTTAAGAAAAAATGGTTACATGATGGAGTTTGGTGATGAATTTGAGTATGATCAATTTTGACCTAATCAATTCAAACAAAAAAGAAAAATAAAAAAGGAAAAAAAGTACAAACATGATGATGTATAATAAATAAAAGAAAATATTCTCTTTGTGAGTTTAATGAGAATATAGTGTGGGAATTTTTAAATAAAAAG
Source organism: Populus trichocarpa (assembly GCF_000002775.5). NCBI lineage: Eukaryota > Viridiplantae > Streptophyta > Magnoliopsida > Malpighiales > Salicaceae > Populus > Populus trichocarpa. The sequence goes on from NC_037303.2 coordinate 4,346,483, forward strand.
AAGTCATGTATTTTTACTTTTATGATGATGAAATTGTGTGATTTGATGATTATATTCTGTTGAGTTTGTTATTTATATGTTTCACTAGATTTTTTGGTTATTAGCCTTTTCTTTGCATTTCACTAGAATCTATCCATATTGAAATTATGACATGACAACTCATTATGATGTGGCAAGGATCTTACATGATGAAAAAAATCTTTAGAAGGTCAAAGCACAAGTTATTAAAGTTAGATTAATATAAGGAAACCTTAAAGTAATATCATTAGAAATTAGTTATTAACTAGAAAACTTCTCCACCTCTTCACACATATATAACCAATCATAACCTCAAAAATATAAGGTGTATAACGTTCAGAACATAGGATAAGAGAAGGAAGGGTTCTATTATTTTTTTCAAAATTATTAGTTTAGTTTTCTTTTGTTTTTTGAATTTAAGACAAGTTTAGTTTTTAATTTTAAGATGTTACTTTTCTTGGATTGTAAATTATCATGAGGATTTATGTTTCATTATTCTAAATCTAATTGTGATATATGAATATCTTATTTTTTTCTATGATTAAACTTAATGATTGATGTGCAACATATATTTTGTGGTTTTAAATATATTGCTAGCTTATTAGTTTAAGTTGGATGCATGTCTAACTAACTTAAGTTGGAGGAGTATTTAATTTTCAAACTCGTGTTTGATTATTTGATATTTGAAAAATACAAGTCTTGATTAAAGTAACTCACCATATATGTTTAATATATCACGAATCAATTACACCTATCTTGATTTTAATGTTGTCACGTAATTAAATCTTGCATGTTTAATGAAGTTTATTATATGATTAGGGGTTAATTGATGCATGAATGCGAGGTTAACTAAAAAGTAAAGATAGTTAGAAAAACTTGTTGTTTTTCATGGTTTATTTTTATTATCACAAATCAGATTAGAATATATACCTAAATCAATTATTGGTATTTAATTATCCTTGAGGAATATTTCTTATAAAAAAAGCTTTTTTTCTATTTTTTTTACATTATATTGATTTGCCTCTTGTTTTTTAGATTTGATTTCTTTTGTTTTCTTAGTTTTCTAAGTTATTTTAGTTAGTTTAGACCATAAACAAAACCCTAATTTTAATTACTTTCAAAATTAATATGTGTTTGGATTTAAAATTTGCATCTTTACTTGGTTTACTTTAATTTAAACTTAAATAGCTAGTTTTGATTGAGTAATTAAGCTCTAATACTTGTATCTCTGTGGAATAATATATATACTATAAATCATTAATTTTAAAGGTTTAAATTTGGATGACTTCAACACTTGTCATACACTGAAGCTTCAATAATGACACCACTAATATCATTGAAAATATCTCAACAAAACAAATCTAACAATATCAAGAAAGGTCACCAACGATAACTATAGTTGGCAACACACAACTCACTTGATTTTGGGTAGTGCAAGTTGCTAACTTTAGTCACTGTTGCTGTGTTTACACACACACACACGCATACACATTAGACATGGACCTGCGCTCTGCAACTGGGCTAGATTATTTTTTTCATAAAAAATGATGTTTAGATGCCTCAAACACATTTTTAAAAAAAGGAAAAAAAATCCGTAACACAGGTTATAAACTTGGTTAAGTCAAATAAATTTATTTTATTTTATTTAGATGATAAAAAAAGACAATGATAGAAAATGGATCAAAATTTAAAAAAAAAGTCATGATAACTTGGGGGAAGAAATCCTTTTTCAAAGGGAAAAAACAATATAGCTCAATTCTTAGCCAATTAAATATGAAATGATGAAATTAAGTAAAAAAGTGAAAAAAAAAGCCCGAGTCAACCCAAGTTAGTAAAATAAACCTGTAACCTGGACAATAAGAGATGAGTCAACTCGGTTTAACCCGCTAAACTCGCGACATAGTTCATGAGATTAGAATAACTCGATAAAAAAGAAAATGAATAAAACCAATAAGCCCGCTTTTTTTAATAAAAAAAAATCAATGTCGAATGATTAAATCAAAAAGAAATGAAGTATAAAAAAAAAAAAAAAAAGCCTCATTGGCTACTAATAATCTCGTCGCCGCTGCCACGAGCTGCCCTGTTAGGAAAAAGATTTCGCGACTATTCCAATAATATAGAGAAAGGGAATTTTTTTTTTGTGCCGAGAGGTGTTGCATACGCTGTTAGAAGTTTGTGAGCGCCTCTCACATGCTGTCACATGCATTTCTATTTAAATAATATTTTATATGTCTTAAGAGACCAATTTGCCCTCGTTCAACTTGATAATAATAATAAAAAAACCCATAATGAAAAGATGAAAAAAAACCTTTATATTCAAGTTTTAGAAAATATACTTTTAAAAGTAACCGAGTCATTTTACGGTGATTAAAAATAATAACTAAAAAGCCAATAGAAGCCAGTTTAAAAGATTTACTTTTAAATACAATTAAGTCATTCCGCTGTGATTAAAAAAGTAAAAGGATAATTCTAACCCCAATCAATATGTAATGACCATTGATCCTTGTAAAAAGAACAAAATACCCCCAACAACAACACCATTTATTTTTTATGGGAAGGCCAAAATGATAATTATATATATATATATGGCCCAGGGTTGTTCTGTCTCTTCGCTTTTATTTTCTTTGTCCGTAGCTGATTCCTTTTCGGTGGTTTGTTCCCACAAATAATTTCACATTGAAGGGGCCGCTCTGCACCTTCATGACAGAAAGGTATGGTCCTTCAACTGAATTCTAGTATTTAAAAATTCACAAATCAATTGTATAATGAAATCATTACAAAAACGTGAGGGATTCATAAATAAATTGGGACCATCAAAATTATTTGTGGTCTTTCTTTGTATTTTACAAAGGCAGAAGGTGATGAATAGTAGTTCTATGTAACGGCACCGTTTTCTACTTTGAAATGGTTGTTTTTAATTTGCTCCCCTAAAATTCTGATATTTAACAATTGCGCCACTATTCAAGGAAAATCTCTTCGTTTTTTTTAAATTTTTTTGACCTGGATTAATTGCAATTGAACCCTTGGATTTCAGCGTCATTTGCAATTTTGATCCAAATCAGCTCCAAAATTTAGTATTTCTTCAATTAAGCCCTTGATTGCATTAATTAAGTCCCCAAACTTATCAATTTTTCAATTTTTGACCAAAGTAACTCCTAAATTTATAATTTCATCCTTGTTAGTCCTCAAAATTTCAATTTGTGTTGTCTTGACCCAATTCTTAAATTATTTTTTCATTCATTCATCATTTTTTTTATTTGTATATTATATTTTTTTTAATTCAAAAATTAGGTTATGACAATTCCTATAATGTTGTTTAGGATTAAAATAGTAATTTTACTGTCTAAAATATACAGTGAAATTGAGCTCTTTTAACTTTATATATAATATAATAATACAAATAATTATTAACTTCTATCATATTTTCTTTCTGTCGACTTATATTTTTTTATAAGACCCCGTTTATTTTCTAGAAAGTAGCATTGTTCAAGCAAATATCAAAGACTTATCTTGTTTATCTATGTGAAATCGGTTCATTAGTTTATTTTCGATCCATATTTGCAACACACCTAGCCCCCCACACACACACATCAATGAAGTGTTTGTCTAGTGTTGGTCTAACAGTTAAAGCACTGCTATATCGCAAATGTGAAAACACAAGTTCGATCTTCAGAAAGCGCATCTACAAACTCTGAACGAGACTAATCTTATTTTTTTAAAGGGTGTGAGGATGCTCAGATAACATCAAATATATATATATATGTAAAAGAATTTATCTTATAATTTAAACAATATAACATGATACACGATGTATATGTTTTCCAGTATAACATGATCTAAACAAAATCTATTTTCTCTTATAATTCAAATAGTACAATATGATCCATGATATATATATCAATGGCCCAGGGTTGTTCTGTCTCTTCGCTTTTATTTTCTTTGTCCGAAGCTGATTCCTTTTCGGTGGTTTGTTCCCACAAATAATTTCACATTGAAGGGGCCGCTCTGCACCTTCATGACAGAAAGGTATGGTCCTTCAACTGAATTCTAGTATTTAAAAATTCACAAATCAATTGTATAATGAAATCATTACAAAAACGTGAGGGATTCATAAATAAATTGGGACCATCAAAATTATTTGTGGTCTTTCTTTGTATTTTACAAAGGCAGAAGGTGATGAATAGTAGTTCTATGTAACGGCACCGTTTTCTACTTTGAAATGGTTGTTTTTAATTTGCTCCCCTAAAATTCTGATATTTAACAATTGCGCCACTATTCAAGGAAAATCTCTTCGTTTTTTTTAAATTTTTTTGACCTGGATTAATTGCAATTGAACCCTTGGATTTCAGCGTCATTTGCAATTTTGATCCAAATCAGCTCCAAAATTTAGTATTTCTTCAATTAAGCCCTTGATTGCATTAATTAAGTCCCCAAACTTATCAATTTTTCAATTTTTGACCAAAGTAACTCCTAAATTTATAATTTCATCCTTGTTAGTCCTCAAAATTTCAATTTGTGTTGTCTTGACCCAATTCTTAAATTATTTTTTCATTCATTCATCATTTTTTTTTATTTGTATATTATATTTTTTTTAATTCAAAAATTAGGTTATGACAATTCCTATAATGTTGTTTAGGATTAAAATAGTAATTTTACTGTCTAAAATATACAGTGAAATTGAGCTCTTTTAACTTTATATATAATATAATAATACAAATAATTATTAACTTCTATCATATTTTCTTTCTGTCGACTTATATTTTTTTATAAGACCCCGTTTATTTTCTAGAAAGTAGCATTGTTCAAGCAAATATCAAAGACTTATCTTGTTTATCTATGTGAAATCGGTTCATTAGTTTATTTTCGATCCATATTTGCAACACACCTAGCCCCCCACACACACACATCAATGAAGTGTTTGTCTAGTGTTGGTCTAACAGTTAAAGCACTGCTATATCGCAAATGTGAAAACACAAGTTCGATCTTCAGAAAGCGCATCTACAAACCCTGAACGAGACTAATCTTATTTTTTTAAAGGGTGTGAGGATGCTCAGATAACATCAAATATATATATATGTAAAAGAATTTATCTTATAATTTAAACAATATAACATGATACACGATGTATATGTTTTCCAGTATAACATGATCTAAACAAAATCTATTTTCTCTTATAATTCAAATAGTACAATATGATCCATGATATATATATCAATGGCCCAGGGTTGTTCTGTCTCTTCGCTTTTATTTTCTTTGTCCGAAGCTGATTCCTTTTCGGTGGTTTGTTCCCACAAATAATTTCACATTGAAGGGGCCGCTCTGCACCTTCATGACAGAAAGGTATGGTCCTTCAACTGAATTCTAGTATTTAAAAATTCACAAATCAATTGTATAATGAAATCATTACAAAAACGTGAGGGATTCATAAATAAATTGGGACCATCAAAATTATTTGTGGTCTTTCTTTGTATTTTACAAAGGCAGAAGGTGATGAATAGTAGTTCTATGTAACGGCACCGTTTTCTACTTTGAAATGGTTGTTTTTAATTTGCTCCCTGAAATTCTGATATTTAACAATTGCGCCACTATTCAAGGAAAATCTCTTCGTTTTTTTAAAAAAATTTTGACCTGGATTAATTGCAATTGAACCCTTGGATTTCAGCGTCATTTGCAATTTTGATCCAAATCAGCTCCAAAATTTAGTATTTTTTCAATTAAGCCCTTGATTGCATTAATTAAGTCCCCAAACTTATCAATGTTTCAATTTTTGAACAAACTAACTCCTAAATTTATAATTTCATCCTTGTTAGTCCTCAAAATTTCAATTTGTGTTGTCTTGACCCAATTCTTAAATTATTTTTTCATTCATTCATCATTTTTTTTATTCGTATATTATATTTTTTTTAATTTAAAAATTAGGTTATGACAATTCCTATAATGATATCCTTATGAATTTAACAATGATATTTAAACTCTTATGAAATTACCGAACTACTCTCTTAGTAGCTATGTTGTATAGGATTAAAATAGTAATTTTATCGTCTAAAATATACAGTGAAATTGAGCTCTTTTAACTTTATATATAATATAACAATACAAATAATTATTAACTTCTATCATATTTTCTTTCTGTCGACTTATATTTTTTTATAAGACCCCGTTTGTTTTCTAGAAAGTAGTTTTCTTGGAAAATAGATTCCTAAAAAATGAATTATTTTCTGACGTTTGGTAGTATCATGGAAAATAAATTGAAAAATATTTTTCCAGTGTTTGACTATGTCATGGAAAATGAATTGAAAAATAAATTGTTAATATTTGTTTTCAAATTTATTAAAATAATGAGAAACAAATCTTACAAATTAAAAGTTGAATGAGAATAAAATTAAAAAAAAAATCTAATTTCATAAATTATCTCAAATAAAATAAATAACAATCAAAAGAATAAGGACCAAATCTTATAGATAAAAAATATCAATTGAGAAAATTATAAGAGAAAAACAAATAACAATCATAAAAATGAGAAACAAAGTTGATATAAAAATCAAATTAAATCAAATTTTAAGGGATGAAATTGTAAAAAAAATTAAAACAAAATATATAGTAATTAAAAGTTTGAGGATTAAATTTAATATAATCAGCAAATAACGTGACATTTCTAATTTTTCATTAACTTCTGCAAAGTGTTTTCCGTCCAAAATAAAAATAAAATATTTTCCTGAAAACCAAACTAAATTTTTCTTTAACTACAAAGTATTTTTCATTAACCAACTTTTTTAATAACAAATAAATATAAAAAATTTAAAAAATTATTTTCAGAAAATCATTTTCCATTAAACAAATGGCCTAAGTTTATCTACCAGCCAATTTACATGGAGGAGAAGATGCCGCCAAAAATTTGAAAAATCATTTTTAGAAAGTAATTTCCATTAAACAAATGACCTCAGTTTATCTACCACTACCAGCCAATTTTTTACACGGAGGAGAAGATGCCGCCCCCCACACTCTCTATAAAGCTGGTAGCCTTTTACTCTGCTAGTATACTGTATTGTTCAAAAATGAATAATAAGTTGAAGCTGATGGGCTTGATTCCTTTTTTCCTCTTAATGGTTTTCGTGCTGCCAACTTCGGCAGCATACAAGTTCACCAACCCAAGAATCGTATTGCCTGTTCGGTCAAAAGGTTTGGATGCGGATTCAAGGAGCTACGCGGTTGTTTTCGACGCAGGGAGTACAGGTAGCAGAGTGCATGTTTTTTGTTTTGATCAAAACTTTGATCTCCTTCCTGTCGGAAACGACACAGATTTTGAGTTTTTTGCTCAGGTACAGATCTCCCTTTTTAAATACCCAAGAGCAAATGACGATGGATTCTGTTAAAGAGTTAATATAAAATGTTTTAAAAACTCACTTAACTGTTAAGTTTTTGAGATGAGGCGATTCGTTTCAGCTATAAAAAACAAAAATTTCTCATATTATATTGTTGATATTCTATATTTTTTTGTGGTCGCAGGTCAGGCCAGGTTTGAGTGCATATGCAAAAGACCCTCAGGCTGCGGCTAACTCACTTGTCCCATTGCTCAACGAAGCGGAAAGTGTTGTGCCTGAAGAGTTCAGTCCCAAAACTCCAGTCAAACTTGGGGTTAGCAAACTAAAGCGCATTGTCTTCAATTACTTCATCTTAATCTCTTCGTCAGTCCTCTTTTAACTGCAAAAATATTCTGTTCACTCTTTATATTTATACGTGGAGTTTAAACATTGCAGGCCACCGCTGGATTGAGGCTGTTGGAAGGAGATTCAGCGGAGAGGATTTTGGAAGCAGTAAATTTTTATTGTCATTTTTATAGTCGTTCTAGTATATTTTTATTGTTATTTTTATCTTAATATGGTCGTTTGAACTCTTATGTGTCCAAGGTGAGAGATCTTCTGAGCCATGGCAGCCTGGAGTACGAAGCCGATGATGTCTCTATTCTGAGTGGTTCCCAAGAAGGTTACTATATGTGGGTATGTTTCGAACTTGCAATTGCTGTACCTATAAAGAATTAAAAGAAAAAAAATTAACTTTTATAAATATTTTGTAGATTGCAATAAACTACATGGTAGGAAATCTGGGGAAGCCGTATTCAGAAACAGCAGCAGTAATTGATCAAGGCGGTGGATCTGTTCAAATGGCATATGCCATTTCCAGGGAGAACGCTGAAAAGGCACCAACAGTAGCTGATGGAGAGGATCCATACGTGGAGAAATTCCTTCTTAGAGGAGCCGAATATTACGTTTATGTTCACAGGTTCTCGTCTTCCTCCCTGATCAATTCTCTTAAACTCCTGCTAATATATATAGTTAGTGTTGGATTTTCCTGCTGCTCCACATTTTGTCATTTGTGTCAAAAATATTTTCTTGCATTTCTGAAACGTACAAGAAGAGTAGTAAGTTAATGGATCTTGTGTGTACAGTTACTTGAGCTATGGATTATTGGCGTCTCGGGCAGAAATACTGAAGGTTTCAAGAAACTCCAGCAACGAGTGCGTAGCCACCGGTTATAATGGTATGACAAATGACTCCGTCGTCTCTCCACAAATGGTTTTTTTTTTCCTTACACTTCTATATTGTTTTTTTCTATTTTATTTAGTGTTCAATTGTTTACACTTCCACCTCTCCAATTTTTCTAATCTTCTTACCTTTCAGGAAAAAATAAAAAATTAATTAATGCAAAGTTAATTTCTCCCTCTCTTTATCTTAAAATATTTAAAGGTGTTTACAAATATGGAGGGAAGGAATACAAAGCATCATCTTCTCCTACCGGTACAAGCTTCAAAAAATGCAGAACACTAGTTCTTAAAGCTCTCAAAGTTAATGCCCCATGTAACTATGTGAATTGCACATTCGGTGGAGTATGGAATGGCGGCGGCGGAGACGGGCAAAACAATTTTTATGCTAGTTCGTTTTTCTTCTCCATGTCTCAAGCGGTACGAATTCATCATCCTAAGAAATTACTTGCAGTTTTATTTTTATATATTGACTTCGCAAGCTAATTAGATTTGTGGGATTTACAGGCTGGGTTTGTTGATGCCAATGCGTATACAGCCACAGCTAGCGCTGCAGATTTCAAGAAGGCAGCTAAGCGTGCTTGCGAAACAAGATTTGAGGATGCAAGCTCAAGATTTCCAAATGCGCTGGAGGAAGACCTGCCATTCTTGTGTATGGATTTTACCTATGAGTATACTTTGCTTGTCGATGGATTTGGTAAGTCTTACAAGCTATTTCTCCTTTGATCAATTGCAAAAACTATTAATATACATTCGTAGTTAATTAGTTAAAGTTTGGTTATTGTTTTTGTCGAAGATTGTCGGAATTAAAACGATATATTTTTTTATATTTTTAAAATTTATTTAAGTTTTCATTTCGGTAACTTCAACCAACTATATTTTTTATCTCTTTTATATTTCCTTTTTGTTCTGAATACGAAAATTATATGATTCTGTAATTTTCTTTTTGCTGCCATTCTTATAGTGCTCATATATATAAACAGGTCTTCATCCCCAGAAAAAATTTTCAGTGGAGGAGAAAGTTAAATACAAGAATTCACTTATGGAAGCTGCGTGGCCTCTTGGTAGTGCTATAGAGGCGGTGTCACCTAGCAGTGCATCATTTCTGAAGTAGTATCATCCTAGCTCACACACCAGAGATCACCAAGTAATAACTCGGCGTGTGGTGGCGTTAGCATTGTTCAAGCAAATTAATATCAAAGACTTCTAAAATCATGAATGATCTCCAATTATTTAGAAGTCTGTACGCAGTTGTACCGAAAACAAAATAATAATTATTAACTCTGGTTTATCTTGTTTATCTATGTGAAATCGGTTCATTAGTTTATTTTCGATCCATATTTGCAACACACCTAGCCCCCCACACACACACATCAATGAAGTGTTTGTCTAGTGTTGGTCTAACAGTTAAAGCACTGCTATATCGCAAATGTGAAAACACAAGTTCGATCTTCAGAAAGCGCATCTACAAACCCTGAACGAGACTAATCTTATTTTTTTAAAGGGTGTGAGGATACTCAGATAACATCAAATATATATATATATATATATATATATATATATATATATAAAAGAATTTATCTTATAATTTAAACAATATAACATGATACACGATGTATATGTTTTCCAGTATAACATGATCTAAACAAAATCTATTTTCTCTTATAATTCAAATAGTACAATATGATCCATGATATATATATCAATGGCCCAGGGTTGTTCTGTCTCTTCGCTTTTATTTTCTTTGTCCGAAGCTGATTCCTTTTCGGTGGTTTGTTCCCACAAATAATTTCACATTGAAGGGGCCGCTCTGCACCTTCATGACAGAAAGGTATGGTCCTTCAACTGAATTCTAGTATTTAAAAATTCACAAATCAATTGTATAATGAAATCATTACAAAAACGTGAGGGATTCATAAATAAATTGGGACCATCAAAATTATTTGTGGTCTTTCTTTGTATTTTACAAAGGCAGAAGGTGATGAATAGTAGTTCTATGTAACGGCACCGTTTTCTACTTTGAAATGGTTGTTTTTAATTTGCTCCCCTAAAATTCTGATATTTAACAATTGCGCCACTATTCAAGGAAAATCTCTTCGTTTTTTTTAAATTTTTTTGACCTGGATTAATTGCAATTGAACCCTTGGATTTCAGCGTCATTTGCAATTTTGATCCAAATCAGCTCCAAAATTTAGTATTTCTTCAATTAAGCCCTTGATTGCATTAATTAAGTCCCCAAACTTATCAATTTTTCAATTTTTGACCAAAGTAACTCCTAAATTTATAATTTCATCCTTGTTAGTCCTCAAAATTTCAATTTGTGTTGTCTTGACCCAATTCTTAAATTATTTTTTCATTCATTCATCATTTTTTTTTTATTTGTATATTATATTTTTTTTAATTCAAAAATTAGGTTATGACAATTCCTATAATGTTGTTTAGGATTAAAATAGTAATTTTACTGTCTAAAATATACAGTGAAATTGAGCTCTTTTAACTTTATATATAATATAATAATACAAATAATTATTAACTTCTATCATATTTTCTTTCTGTCGACTTATATTTTTTTATAAGACCCCGTTTATTTTCTAGAAAGTAGCATTGTTCAAGCAAATATCAAAGACTTCTAAAATCATGAATGATCTCCAATTATTTAGAAGTCTGTACGCAGTTGTACCGAAAACAAAATAATAATTATTAACTCTGGTTTATCTGGTTTATCTCTGTGAAATCGGTTCATTAGTTTATTTTCGTTCCATATTTGCAACACACCTAGCCCCCACACACACATCAATGAAGTGTTGATCTAGCGTTGGTCTAACAGTTAAAGCACTGCTATATCCTGCGAAGGTGAAAATACAAGTTCGATCTTCAGAAAGCGCATCTACAAACCCCGAACGAGACTAATTTTATTTTTTTAAAGGGTGTGAGGATACTCAAATAACATCAAATATATATATATAAACAATCAAATAGGAGATAAGATGAACTATTGCTTTTAATGTCTTGAGTGACAGATGATTGAATGGAAAAAGAATTCCATATCTTCTCATTCTAAATTATATTTAGAATTCCATTAATTTAATGGAGATTGGGAAGAATGGAAATAGAATCAATTTCTTCTTATTTTTTGAAGTGCCTTTTGTATCAGTTATATATTAATTTGAAATCATAATCGCACGTGTTCTTTGAATTCTAATATAATTTTACTTTAAATAAAAAAAATTAAAATTTTAATTAGTAATGCTATTAGATGAATAGAGTGTTTTAGAGTGGTAATTTTTATTTAATTAAGATTAAAATAAAATTTACAAGCCAATAACTGAATGGCCTACATAAACAACACCCACATCACCAAACCGTCAGAAAATATTTAAAACAAACATAAATGACATGCTTCAACAATTGCAACCTTATCTTTCTCTTTTAAGTATGGTTTCTCCCGTCCCACTTTTCCTTTTATTGTTGTTTGAAAAGTAGAAATAATAATTAATTAATAAAAAACCTAAATCATGTTGCAAAAATTATATTTATTCACACTCGTATATAACTGTGGATTGTAACAGTTTTTCTAGCTTATATAATATACCTTTTCTTTTGATTTATGCATTATTGTTAATTTGTCCTCAAGAGACGTGGCGTGATGGCAAAGAACTTGAGATCTGCATAGCAGGTCTCGAGTTCGAGTCAGGACGTATACTTCTTATAAGAGTCTGGGACAGCCGGGATTTTACTTGCTCACTTGAGCTCACAAAGTACTCTTTTTGAAGAATAAGCTAGGGTTTGAGCACATCTATGACTACAGTTTTGAATAGACTTTGAAATATGGTTTTGGATTTTTCCAGGGAGTAATTTTTTTATCTTTCACAATTTTAATTTCTTTTTAGTTTTCATGGATTGTTTTTGAGATAATAATGAACGCAATGTGAATCAAAATTTTTAGTGTGATTGTCAATTATAACCATAGTTTAATCTTCTTTGATTCTAATCACTACTTATTTATTTCTTGGTTTTTTCCCTTTTTGTCTCTAATATGTCTTTTGGTTATTGTGCCCATAATTATTTTACAATGAACCATCCAGGATTAAATTATTGCATTATCCAATGGCTCTTAATCAACCATTTTTTTAAGTTTTTTTTTTCTTTAATAAATGGATTGTATTCAGGTGGGAGTGTTCATATTGTTGAAATATTTGACTCAGTGTGCTACTGTCTCTATATTATAAGAGTGCAGTGCTTCGGGTATTTTTATTATAAGAGTGTTCATATTGTGCCATAGACGATCATGCCATGCATGCGCTGGATATTGTTTTGCAGCTTTTACTAAAACTTACTTCCTTTAACAACATTGGACTTGACTCTTGCTAGCACTATTATATCCGACTCTTTTTAATTTATTAAGCGCTTCTTTGTTATAGAATCATTGGATGAAAATATGTTTAATTATGATATTATTGCTCAACCACTGTATTTATTGTCTTTTAATGAATCTAGATCCTACTTGCATGCTAGGAAAGTTTTTTATTTTCCCTCTTGCTATATGATTTAGGTTTCATGAATTGATAATTGGCAAGAAAGCCGTGGTAGGGCAATCCAACTCGTGACATGCAAAAAAAAATTTACTGTAGTGAATATTTTTTTAATTATTTTTTTTATGTGTTGATTTTTTTGGGTTTATTTTATATTTAGATTTTCATGATTAAGTTTGATCCAAATTCAATGGAAAAGAAAACAAAATGGAAAGTTAGATTGTGAGACAATAACTTTGATTAGAAGATTTGTACTAAAAGTTATGATTTTTAGAAAGTAAATTTATATAAAATAAAATTTATATGGTTAGAAAGTAAATTTCATTAGCTTTCCAACGAAATAAAATTTTATTTAATTAGAGATTTGTACTAAAAGTTATGATTTTTTTTTTAAAAAATAACATTGTATAAATTGAAATTAAGATTCTTCATTAATTTGTGATAAATTTTGTTTATAATAATAATTCAATGTTATGTTATATGCTTTTTATATATATATATATATATATATATATATATATGTATGTATGTATGTATGTAAAAATGACCCCATCGATCAACTCCTCTCACCAAGTTCAAATAGAGGTGGTTTCGAGAGGAACGAAGACTCGGAAGGTGGCGAGTGTCGTGCACTCTCTGCCATTGTGACTGTGGCTCGCCCATCATGGAGAGTGATCCAGTGTGGATGGCGTTACTATAATCTATTGACACCAACCAATGATATTGATAGAAGCACGAATGAGTGTGCGCAAGCTCACAGTGAGTCCATGAGTCCATTAATGGCACTGCGACATATGGCGTTTATTTTTTGTTAGGAAAAATCAATGCCCAATCACAACAAGAGGGAGTGATGAAGAGTGCAGTGGTCTCCGAGTATTGTTTTTCAACCATTTTCTTTCAGTAGCTTATAAACATTATTAAAGATTATTGGTAATTTTTAATGATTTTTTAGAGAAAGATAAAATTAGTTGTTGTATCTCAACATTAAAATTTATTTTTTCTTTTATATATATATATATATATATATATATATATATATATATATATATATATATTAACATGATGTGTACTCTCAAATATTATTATTGTTCATGGAATTTATATCTCCTAATTAAATACTTTGAAGTAGTATTAATATCTTGTATATGTGAGTATGTTATTTTGGGAACTTTTTTTTTATAACTTTGTTAATAACAAATAAATGTTAAACATGGACATAAATTACATGATTAATATACTTTGTATATTTGACCATGTAGGATTTTTTGGTTGTTTAAATAAAATTTTTAGACATCTTAAAATTATTTATTTGATTTTTTCGCATAGTTTATTAAATAATTATATTTGTACACTAGTTATGTAATGTGATTATGAGCTTCCTGTATTTTTCTTTATATTTTTTTATTTTTGGTTTTTATCTGAGTATTTTCGTATCCTTTTTAAAAAGTGAGACTAGTTCCGTTGGGAATTTATAACTGTCTTTTTAAATAAATATATTTTTTAAAAATCAAACTTATATTTTTATTCTTATAAAAATATAACGATACTTCTAGAGAAATATTTTTATATTAGTATTTTTCTTTGCATGACTAGTGTTAAATTATAATTATTGAATTAAAATTGGTGCTGCAAAACCCTGTGTGTGTGTGTGTGTGTGTGTGTGTGTGTGTGTGTGTGTGTGGAGTGCATCCTTTAATCATTTCAAATTTTC